>NW_012104499.1:2666441-2680809 GCF_000951045.1 Mandrillus leucophaeus
ATATATATATATATATATATATATATATATATCCTATTACATACATTCTATTTTATATGTAGATACAGATATGTTACTTATAGGGATTCTATATATAGAGGTATATATAAAAAGAGAATACTTATCTCCCTAGATTTAGATACATCTTTATCTATAAACATGTCTATCTATCATCTATTGAGAGTTTCTTAAAAATTTGGATTATATGACTCTGGAGGCTAGCAAATCTGAAACTTACAGGGAAGACTGTAAGAAGCTGGAAATCAAATAAGAGTTGATGTTGCAGTCTTGAATCCATAGGGCAATCAATCAGGCTGGAAACTCGGGAATGATTTCTGTGTTGCCTTTAAGAGGCAGAATTCCTTCTTCCCCAGGAAACTTCAGTTTTAGCTCCTAAGGCCTTCAACTAATTGGGTGAGGACCACCAATACAATTGAGCGTAATCTGCTTTACTTAAAGCAACATCTAGACTAGTATTTGACCAAAATAGCTGGTCACCATAGCTTAGCCAAAAGTTAACCTGTGAAAGTAATCACATAAGGCTATTCTAATTATCTGCTTCTTAAGTGAGGCTTTTTAAGGTTGTATTTTTCAAGAAATTTATTTCTTTTAAGTAGTTGAATTTGTTTGTATAACATTATATATAATATTCCCTTATTATTCTCTTTAGGTAGTGATATACCCTCTCTCATTTCTGGTGTTTGTAATTTGTGTCTTCTGTCTATTTTTCCTTATCAGTCTGATTAGAAGTTTATCAATTTTGCTAATCTTTTCAAAGAACCAGCTTTTGGCTTTATTGATTTTGTTTTCTATTCACTGACATTGATTTGAGACCTTTGTTCTTTTCTAATGTAGCTGTTTAGAATAATAAGTTTGCCTCTAAATATTGTTTTATATGCATTCCACAAATTTTGACATGTTTCCAACTTCCCTTTTGACTTTTCTTTTACCCATGAGTTATTCAGGAATGTGCTTTTAAATTCCAGATATTTTAAATTTCCCAAATATATTATTCTACTGCTTTCTATTTTAATTCCATTGTGGTCAGAGAAAATACTTTTCATGATTTTATCCTTTTACATTTATAGCAACTTATTTTATAGGTGAGAATATAATCAATCTTGGTAAATATTGTGTGTGAAATTGAATATAATGTTTATCCTTACATTGTTTTATTGAGTGTTCTGTAAATGTCAATAAGGTTACGTTGATTGACAGTGTTATCTTCTACACCCTTACTTAAGATTTTATCCATAGTTTTTCTACCTATTATTGAGAAAGAGGTACTGAAATCTCTGACTATAATTTTGATTTTTTCTATATATCCTTGCAGTTACTTCGATTTTTGATTCATGTATTTAGAAACTCTGCTAATTTGATATTATTATATGTTCTTAATGAATTGAGGCTTTATCATTATAAAATAATGATTTTCTCTGTTGCTATAATTTGCTCTTAAATCTATTCTGTCGTATGTTAGTATAGCCGTTTTATTTATTTTTATTTTTTACTTAGTTTTAGCATCCTTTTACTTTTTGCTATATACATCTTTATATTTCACGTGGATTTCTTGTGGGCAACATATAGTTGGGTCTTGCTTTTTAATCCATCTGAAAGTCTCTGCCTTGTAATTGGTGTGTTCAGATGACTTACATTTAATGTGATTGTTGATACAGTTGAGTTTAAATCTGTTTGCTCTGTTTGTTAACTGTCTCTTGTGTTCTTTATTCTCGTTTCCTCTTTTTATGCCTTCTTTTGGATTAAAAATAGACATTTTTTTATAAGCATCATGGCCTAAATATCAACTACAACTGTGAGATTTGTGGAAACTACACCGACCGAGGGCCCAAAGCCTTCCAGCGACACTTCGCTAAATGGCGTCATGCTCATGGTATGAGGTGTTTGGGCAACCCAAACACTGCTCACTTTGCTAATGTGACACAGATTGAAGATGCCGTCTCCTTGTGGGCCAAACTGAAATTGCAGAAGGCTTCAGAACGATGGCAGCCTGACACTGAGGAAGAATATGAAGACTCAAGTGGGAATGTTGTGAATAAGAAGACATATGAGGATCTGAAAAGACAAGGACTGCTCTAGTGTTCAGGGATGTAGCTCAGCTTTTGGGCTAGCCCAGGCTTCCCTGAGATCTGCTTTTTCTATTTCTCCTAACCAAATCCTCTTAAAGACCCTTTGCTACATAGTCTCATGGTCTAGCATGCATCTTGTAGAAACAAAGCATGCTGGCAGATTGCAGCGTTGAGATGTGTTTTATCGGTCTTATATTTTAAAAGGTTCTGCCAGAAAATAAAACCAGACCTTGTTCTAAAGCCCAGGGTTATGGACCAACTCAGTGCTTCAGGTCTTAATGCCTCCATACCTCTTTCTCACCAACTTTAGTAGTAGCTGAGATTTAATGGGCACTTGTCATGCTACATATCATGTTAGGTAAATCTGACCTGACCTCTTTCCCCACCCTCCTTTGTTGCTGCTTCCCTGAATGAGTCTTACCCCAGGATGAGGTCTGCCATCAGCTTAGCCATTGATGCAAATACTAGGGAAGGACTAGGAGGATGAGCCAGGGCTGGTACTAAGGACTAAGTGTGGCACCAAGGTTTGCCTTTTGTATTTACATAAAGAAAGGAGTTGGAGCTGGGTGCAGTGGCTTGTGCCTGTAGTCCCAGCTACTTGGGAGGCTGAGGCAGGAGGGTTGCTTAAGACCAGCCTAGGTAATGTAGTGAGACCCTGTCTCATTAAAAAAAAAAAAAAAATAGGCATGGTGGCACACACTGTAGTCCCAGCTACTCAGGAGGCTGAGGCTAGAAGATCCTTTGAACCTAGGAGTTTGAGACCAGCCTGGGCAATATAGTGAGGCCCCATCTCAAAAAAAAAAAAAAACGAAAAAAAAAGGAGTTGGGCTGTACTGGAATGGGCCTGTAGCCCAACATACAAGCGAACTAGGACCGACAGTGACTTCACCAGCTTGCTAGGTCAGAGTGAGAGACTTTGGTGGGTCTGTCTACCTGTTTCTTCTACAAGATTCCTATTTGACTGTAAAACTAGCTAATACTCACATGTTCTCCAAGCCCAGGTAGCCATGGTGGAGTTGGGTAGAGTTGAGCAGCTGCCCCCGGATCCAAATGTGGTGTCTGAAATGGAAAGAACTAAGGCAACCAGGAAGGCGCTCATTTGCCTTATAAGCACAGTCATCTGAAAGTCAGTCCTGCTGCAGGACAGGATCCCCCAGAGACCCCATTTGCCTCTGAACACTCAGATCTTCACCTGTTTTTTAATAAATCTACTTTTTAAAAAAAGACCATTTGTTGTATTGCATTTTATCTCTTCTTTTGGTTTATTAGCTTTATCAAGTACTTTATTGTTTTATAATAATAGTTGCTTAACAATTTATAGTTGCGTCTTGAACTGATCACTGTCTACCATCAAAAGATATTATACCACTTTATGTTTGTTATAAAAATATTACAACAAATATAAAAATACACATGCTATTTATATTATTTATATATATATATATAAAACCTTTAATTAAAAAGAGAAGCTTACAAAAAACGTATAGGCAACACATTTTTAAAAAATTAACCTAAGAAATAGAAATAAAGGATAACATCAAAGCGTTGATCTCTGGACTTATATATATATATTTATTAATTTGAACCCTATGAAATTACCATTTCAATAGATCAAAAAATGTTCAAATATCCAGTATATTTTTTGTTTCAGAGAAAGCTTTCACCTCTGTAAGTTCATTTTGGCTATTTAAAATATCTTCCATGTCTTTTACTTTTTTATTCTAGCTTCTGGAACATACACAATCAATTTACAATAGCTGTTTAAATGTTTTGTTCATTAATTATGTCATCTGTTCTCTCTGGGCTAGTTACAATCAGTTTATTTTTTCTTCATTATGGGTCATATTTTTCCCCTTCTTTACATTTTCAGGAACATTTTATTGGACTCTAAACATTGTGAATTTTAACTTGGTGGGTGCTGGATATAAATACATAAATTTCTGTAAATATTATTTTGATTTGTTTTGGGACACAATTGATTTGCCAAGAAGCAGCTTGATACTTTAGAGTATTGCATATAATTTTTGTTAGGTGAGACCAGAGTGGTATTTAGTTTAGGGCTAATTTCCCCCTACTCCTGATGCAAAACCCTCTACCTTGTGTGCTATAGAATACTTTGTCCACTACTCCTAGCCCTATTTGAAACTTGGGATTGTTCTTAATCTTCTTGAGTTGTCCTTTCCTTTACCTAGGTGAGTTTCCTCACATGCATTCAAAATAGTCTGCTGAATATTTAAGAGGGACACTGCAGGTCTCTGAAGCTCTTTCTGTGTATCTTCTTCTTCTCTGGTGCTCTTCCATGTGAACTCTAGCCACCTTGGCCTCCCTGGACTCCAAGTTTTGTCTCTTCAACTCAGAGTGAGCCTCAAGGACCTTCTTGAGTTTCTTTTTCCTAACCCACAGCCAAAAAACTCTCACCATCCAGTAAGCTGGGGTCCTCTTAAGTCTCATCTTGTTTGTGCTCTCTCACAGGGATAACTGTTCTTCATTATCTGATATCTAATGCCTGAAAACCAATGGTTTTTTTTGTCTATCGTTTTAGTTGTTATGGGCAAGAGGGTAAAAGCAGCTCTTTTTTACTACATCGTTGTCAGTGAAAGCTTTTCCCTTGCAGTGATTTTATAGACAACTAACATACTTATTAAATCCCTTACCGGCTGGGCGCAGTGACTCATGCCTGTAATCCCAGCACTTTGGGAGGCCGAGGTGGGCAGATAACGGGGTCAAGAGATCGAGCCCATCCTGGCTAATACGGTGAAATCCGGTGTCTACTAAAAATATTAAAAAATTAGCCAGGCATGGTGGTGGACACCTGTAGTCCCAGCTACTCGGGAGGCTGAAGCAGGAGAATGACGTGAACCCGGGAGGCGGAGTTTGCAGTGAGCTGAGATGGCACCACTGCACTCCAGCCTGGGTGACAGAGCTAGACTCCGTCTCAATAAATAAATAAATAAATGAATAAATCCCTTCCTATTTGAAAAACTGAAAATTGTTTGTTTTATTATTGAGCACTGGCTATACACATGCCTAGAGTTTCAAATAAGCGATGTAATAACAGAAAGGGAAGTTAATGTTTATTTAGTAATTAGTAATTGCTAGACAGATTGTGCACTTAGAAATCACTTATTTACTATTAAATACTAAATATTATTAAATATTAAATCAAATGCTAAACACTAAATCACTATTAAATACTAAATACTATTAAATATTAAATCAAATGATATAAGTAATATTGAGACTTATCTGATAAGTGTCTTTAAGATACTTATCAAATCATGAAGCAACTATTATAAAAAAGCAATAAGTACTTAATAAAGCTAATAAACCAGAAGAGGAGATTAAATGGAATACTAAAAATTGTCTATTTTTCATCCAAAAGAAGGCATAGATAGAGAAAAAGAGAATAAAGAATCAAGAGACAGCAAAAAAAAAAAAAAAAATAGTAAACTGGTAGATTTAAATTCTTATCAAATAAGTCTCAAAATCACTTATTTGATTTGATTTTGTATTTTACTACTCTTAAAAATATACATTATTAAATTATATTCATTCCAAATGTTACAATATGGATATGTAAGGATGGATTGCGGGCAATATGGTGCTGATGCTAAACCAGGACTCAAACAAGTTCTGAAAGCTGAACAATTTAAACAATGGATCTTTGATATTTAGTGACTAAATAATTATGAATTATCTCAGTGACAATTTACATAGATTGAGTCCCTACATTACTTAGATTGCCTTATATTTAGAATACCTTTTTTTTTTTTTTTTTTTTTTTTTTTTGAGACGGAGTCTCGCTTTGTTCCCCAGGCTGGAGTGCAGTGGCCGGATCTCAGCTCACTGCAAGCTCCGCCTCCCGGGTTTACGCCATTCTCCTGCCTCAGCCTCCCGAGTAGCTGGGACTACAGGCGCCCGCCACCTTGCCCGGCTAGTTTTTTGTATTTTTTAGTAGAGACGGGGTTTCACCGGGTTAGCCAGGATGGTCTCGATCTGCTGACCTCGTGATCCACCCGTCTCGGCCTCCCAAAGTGCTGGGATTACAGGCTTGAGCCACCGCGCCCGGCCTAGAATACCTTTAAAAGGAGAGTATCACAGAACTACAGAATCTGATCATAAAAATGGATTTTTATTTTTTAAGTTGAATTTCAAATTACAAACATAGTTTGAGATTAAAAAAATACAGAAAAGTTGAAAGAAGAAAATTAAGGTAACCAGTAATTCCATCACCTATTCTGACAAAATTCTCATAATCAACTTTATATCTAGTCACTACTTATCTCAAAAAGTACTTACCTTTAACTGTGTGTAATTATGTTTTTCATAAAATTGTGTTGATACTGTAAATATTTGTAGTGTGCTTTTATGAATTATGAGGTTTTATACTTTTTATATCATTTAAAATATAGTATTTGAGAAAATATAGTCTTGTTATTTATGTATTTGCTTAGATTTTCATGTAGACATCCTCATACTATTTTACACTACAATCTATTTGGTTTACCCTAAGATGATACCCCTGTATTTATTAAAAGTTCCATATAAAAACATCACTTTTACTTTTTTAAATAATGGCACAGCCAGTGGTGTGCAGGAGTTCTTCTATACTGCTTTGCAAGAGCTGGGTATTAACTTTTCTTTCTAATTCTGTGGTTATCAATGTTACAGTGGTTGCTTGCGTTCAGCCATGGGAGTATTTACAACACAAAAATAAGAAAATGGTACTAATTGCGGCCGTTTTTTCTGGAGAACCAGTTATTAGACATTTACTAGCCTACCTCTGGGTGTGGTCATGCTATAGAATTCTATGCTTTTAAATAAAAATGTAAATAGATAAAAGAGTTAAATCATAGAACAGTATGTATATTATATTCCTATTTTCATTAATAAGAAATCTACATAGTGTTTATATATTTGCATAGGCAAAGAAAAATGTCTTTAAGGAGTAGAGTTACCTTTGAGAAACATGCCTGAGGAATAATGTGAATTTTTAAAAATTTGTACACATTTTATTCTTCTTGACCTTTATAATGAATGTGCTTTATTTTTGTCATTAACACCCATATTAAAATTAATTCATATTTCTTCAAGAAAATAAATTTATTATACAGATACTCTCTTGAAAAATTTAAGATAACAATAACCATAATGGAAATAATTTACTTACTGCTTATGATGTATCAGATGTGCATTGTTCTAGGTAGTTTTATTCATTAATGCCCACAAATGCTGTATGATTTGGATTTTATTGTCTTCATTTTGCAGAAGGATCAACTTAGGTGGACAGAAATTATGTTATCTTGTCCATAATCAAACAGTTAATACATGTGTGAATATATGATTTTAAAGCAGTTTTCCCCTCATTCTTTAACTGAGTGGAGAGCTCCTTTTGGTTGTACCGCAACTTCCATTTTGGAATGATGAGAAGATCTTAAAATATTGGAAGAATGATAATTGTTGCTATACGCTGGATGGCTAGGTTGAAGAGGGGTAGAGTTGGGAATGGTACTGTCATTGATTGATGCTAAGTGTAAGAGAAATTTGAAAGGTAAATTAAGAGGGTTGATGCAGAGGAGATTATTTGGAAACAGGGACCATCTATAATTCTTGATAAGAAAAGGATAAAGTTGGCGTATGAGTCCGTTCTCACACTGCTATAAAGAACTACCTGAGATTGGGTAATTTATGAAGAAAAAGGATGTAATTGACTTACAGTTCTGCAAGCTGTACAGCAAGCATGACTGGGGAGGCCTCGGGAACCTTACAATCATGGCAGTAGGGCGAATGGGAAGCAAGCACCTTCTTCATGTGGTGGAGTGGCAGAGAAAGAGGAAGCTAAGACAGAAGTGTTACACACTTTTAAAGAACCAGGTCTTGTGAGACTCACTCACTATCACGAGAACAGCAAGGGGAAATCCTCCCCCATGATCTAATCACCTCCCACCAGGTCCTTCCCCCAGTATTGGGAATTACAATTCGACATGAGATTTGGATGGGGACACAGAGCCAAATCATATCAGTTGGAAAGGGGCTAGAAGCAAAATTACATGACAAAAATGATGACTTGGCATATGGGTGGTATTAGGACAGCAGGGTTTTGAGTAGGTGACCAGAGAGACTGTTATAAATCAGACCGAAAATCCTGTGCCAGTGCATGACAAACACTCATGTAGAAATCTCTTTGTGATGAGATGAACAGTTTCATTCCTAAGTGTATTCCTCATGTTTATAGGCTGTTAGAAATGGAAAATTAGGCAAATCAGTTGCTCTCATATATTTATACGCAATCAGATTGTGTTCCTTGGTCAAAGCTTAACAATACATCTCCAGATTTACTTTTAATCGCTTCTAGATCCAGAAGAATCAAGAATTGGTGGGTAATTAGTTGAAGAAAAATTAGAACGGTATTCTTTGGAACATCATTCCCCAAAGAAATTCTTTGAGGCAATTGCTCAGACTTCAAATGCAATAAGCAAAGCAATTCTGTTACCTGAGAGCATACATATAGCTGTGTGACTTTGGTCAGAGAGCTTCATCTTGCTGTGTCTCAGCTTTCTCATGTGTAAACCAGAGGATCTAAAACACTTTAGTAAATCGATGTGAAAATTCGATAAAGATGCCCTTATTATTAGATTGACAAAAATTAGGAAGCTGGATAATGCCAAATCCAGGCTTAGATGTTACAAAATTGCACTGCTGATGGGAATGTCGACTGATGCAGCCACTCTGGAGAGTAATTGAATTTGTCAAATATATGTATATCTTAAAACTCAACAATTGTTCTTTTTACAATCCTTTTGTTTTGTTTTGTTTTAACGTTTAGGTTCAAGGGTACACGTGCAGGCTTGTTAAACAGGTAAATTGTGTTTTGCTGGGGGTTGGTGTACACATTATTTTGTCACCCAGGTAATAACAGTTTAGTGCCTGATAGGTAGTTTTTCAATCCTTACCCTTCTTTCTCCTTCCAACCTCAACCAGGCCCTGGTGTTTGTTGTTCCTTCTTTTGTGACCATATGTACTTAAGAAAACCCAAAAAAATCTCTTTATGAAGATTTGTCCCAAAGAAATTTTTACGCAGATCAATATATTTTCATATAATATACACATTATGGATAAAAATACAGCTGTGACAAAAAACATAACTATTGCTGAGGATTGTACCTAAAATCATTTCCATGTGACATTGGAAACCTCCTTTCAGTTTCACATTATAACTGCTTATAACATAAGATACTTCCTGATCTTATTAACACTTAAAGACAAGATATTTATATTATTTGGAACCAAATATTTCCAAATAGTTTTAGAGTATGCAGTAATCAATTTGTTATTAACTTTCATTTTGAATTGCTTTTAATAGGTCGAAAGGCCATTCAGTTAAAGAAACTGAAAACTTTTTCGTAACACCTGCTCAGTGCTAGGCCCTCTGCTGGGGTTTGCAGATAAATTCATCAGATAGATTGCCTGACCTCAAGAAATCCACAGGGCCTCAGAAAACATTTTAGAAACAACCAAAACAAGTTCATTTTTCACCCATCAGCATCAAAAGAGAAGTTCAGTTCAGATTTTAAGTCAATGATATGGTATCTTTTGTCTGGACTGAAGCTCTCTAATTAAATCTTTCTGGTGCTTTAACTCCAGGGAAACCCACTTAATGATTCAAAGTCAGTCACTGAATGTGATTTAAAATCAATAAGAGTGAAAGACACCCTGGGTGTGCTGTCCTTTCAAAGGAAGTGGGAGCATTTTCATGCCTTGTTTACAGAAAATTGATTACCTAAACAGCTACCAGGATGATGTAGACCGAGAGCTTATGCCCAGGGATAGACCAGTGCTGTTATTCCTGCTCTGCATACATTATAATTATTTAACCCTATTGCACCTTAATCTTTTGTTATAGGATCTACTGAAATGTTTGCTGTTATAGGGGAAGGCAACAGATTTCTATACCTGGAGAGGTGAGATTGTTCCCCCAAAGAACCCTGGTGTATATTTAAACATGGATGGATAGATTACCAAATTCCAGGAAGAATTAAGCACACTTAGAGGTAAAAAGAGATCCAAGGGTACACAGTGTTAAAAAAGAAAAATAGAAATGATAAAAGAAGCCATAATCAGGGAAAATATATATCTAAATGAAACCACCACACAAAAAAACAAGATCCTCTTGGTTCTTATCCTCATGGTTCCTTGTGAAAAGGATAGCATATTATGCTTTAGATACATCACTTCCTATTTCAAAAGATGTCACTTGCTCTTTAGCACTTACAAAATATGGTGGAATGTCTTTTCAATGTACGCTAAAGGTCACCTGTAAACAGGCTCCAACTTATCTTTCTAGCCACATTCATAAAAACCTCTATTTAAAGCAATGTATGCTGCACAAAAATGACTACTTCCATGATTTCGTCTAAGTACCCCTGTTTTCCTCTTTGTATGCATGCTATTCTCTGTGACCCCAATTCTAACATCCTTCAAAACCAGCCTAATTGCCACTTCCCAAATTTCTTTTCTCAATTATCCCATCAAGTATAATTTTTCTAATCTCTCTACAAATTTATTTTACTGTTTGCTACATGCTGCTTTTGTAATAGTTACTTGAATATGTGGCTTATCAAAAATGCATGCCAGAGAGGTAAGTTCACTGGAAATAACAGTGTGATGTGACGTCAGGGTACATTATCAGTAGTAGAGTTATCTAGAATTATAGAGAGAGAGGACCACTCTTCTGCCAACTATGTCTAAATATGTGTTTTGAAACTATAATGATAATGTAGATAAACTGTAGTGTAAGAGGTAGAAGGAATTTAAACCAGACTCTTTTTCATCAGAATTCAAGAGGAATTCTATGTCCTTTTAAAAGACCACTTCTTTGCAGAATACCACTGACAGAGGTTAAGAGAGTATCCATAGACTCAGAATAAAATCACCATACTGCTGGCCTAGAACCCGTCCTCAGCAGAGGTCAAGAGGCAGTTTATGAACAGAGAGTAAGATGACCTCTCTACAGGACTCTGCATATTAATTCATTACCAGGGATCAAATTGGAGGCCCAGAATTCTGCACGCTTGAGGCAGGGCCCTTTACCCCAGTGTGCTTTGTACAGGCTTGGCACTCCTCTCTGCGTGAGATTATCATTATTAAATTCCATTCTTCTTTCTTTTCAACAAATAATGTTGAGGAAAACTGTATAGACACATGAAAAGGATAAAATTGGAGCCTTATATTACACTATATACAAAAATCACCTCAAATGGTTTAAATATTTAAACACAAGGCCTGAAACTATACAACTAGAAGAAAGCATGGAGGAAAATCTTCATGACATTGAGCTTGGAAATAATTTATTAAATAAGACACCAAAAGCACGAGTTACAAAAGCAAAAATATACAAGTAGGACTACCTCAAAATAAAAAGCGCGGCAAAAGGAACAATGAACAGAATAATAAGACAACCCATAGAGTGGGAAAAATATTTGCAAACCATACATACGTGAAAAAAGATTGTTTTCCAAAATACATAAGAAACTCCTACAATTCAATAGCAAAGAAACAAATAATTCAATTAAAACATAGACAAAGGACTTGAGTAAACATTTCTCCAAAGACAAGTGGCCAAGGGTATATGAAAAGATGCCCAAGGTCACTAATTATCAAGGAAATGCAAATCAAAGTGACAGTGAGTTAGTATACTCTCTCTTCTGTTTTGGATGGCCATTATCAAACAGTAAATAACAAATATCCATGAGGATGTGGAGAAATTAGAACTTTTGTGTGCTGTTGGTAGAAATGCAAAATGATGTAACTGCTGTGGAAAATATTATGGAGGCTCCTAAAAAAAACTAAAAATAAAATTACCAGGCCAGGGATAGTAGCTCATGCCTGCAATTCCAGCACTTTGGGAGGCTGAGGTGGGAAAATTGCTTTAGTTCAGGAGTTCAAAACCAGCCTGGGCATCGGAGGAAGACCTTGTCTCTACAATTTTTTTTCTTTTTTTTAACTATCTGGATGTCATGGCGGGTTCCTGTAGTAGCAGCTACTCAGAAGGCTGAAGTGGGAGGACTGCTTGAGCCCAGAAGGTCAAGGCTGCCGTGTGCTATGATCACACCAAGGCACTCCAGCTTGGGTGACAAAGTGATACCCTGTCTTTCCAAATATATATACTGTATTAGTTCGTTTTCACAACGCTATAAAGAACTACCCGAGAATGTGTAATTTATATAGAAAAAAGGTTTAATTGACTCATAGTTCCACATGGCTGAGAATACCTCAGGAAACTTAACAATCATGGCGGAAGCTGAAGGGGAAGCAAGACACATTTTACATGGCGGCAGGAGGAGGGGGGAGTGTCACACTTTAAAATCATCAGATTTCCTGAGAACTCACTCACTATCAGAAGAACAGAGAAATCTCCCTCATGATCCAATCACCTTCCACACCATATTATATACCATATATCACATGATCCGACAATTCCACTTTGGAGTATTTGTATTAGTCTCTTCTTGCACTTCTATAAAGAAATATCTGAGACTGGGTAGTTTATAAGAAAATAGGTTTAACTGTCTCATGGTTCTGCAGGCTGTACAGGAAACGCAACATTGACATCTGCTTCTAAGGAGGGCTCAGGAAGCTTACAGTCATGACGAAGGCAAAGAGGGAGGAGATATATCACATAGTGGGACCAGGAGCAAGAGAGTGAGGCAGGAAGTGCCTTAAAACAATAAAAGCCATATGTGACAAACCCACAACCAGTATCATACTGAATGGGCAAAAACTGGAAGCATTTCCCTTGAAAACCAACACAAGACAAGGATGCTCTCTCTCACCTTTCTCATTAAACATAGTATTGGAATTTCTGGCCAGGGCAATCAGGCAAGAGAAAGAAATCAAGGGTACTGAGATAGGAAGAGAGAGGTCAAATTGTCTTTGTTTGCAGGTGACACGATCCTATATGTAGAAAACCCCACCATCTTAGCCCAAAAGCTTCTTATCCTGATAACTTCAGCAAAGTCTCAGGATATAAAACCAATGTGCAAAAATTGCTCTCATTTCTGTACACCCAACAACAGGCAAGCAGAGAGCCAAATCATGAATAAAATCCCACTTGCAATTGCTACAGAAAGAATACAATACCGAAAAATAAAGCTAACAAGGTAAGCTGAGGACAACTTCAAGGAGAGCTACAAACCACTGCTCAAAGAAATCAGAGAGGACAGAAACAAATAGAAAAGCATTCTATGGTTGTGGATAGAAAGAATCAATATCATGAAAATGGCCATACTGCCCAATGTAATTTATGGATTCAATGCTATCCTCAGTAAATTATCATTGACATTCTTCACAGAATTTGAGGAAACTATTTTAAAATTTATATGGAACCAAAAAAGAGCTCAAATAGCCAAGACAATCCTGAGGAAAAAGAACAAAGCTGCAGGCATCATGCTATCTGACTTCAAACTATACTATAAGGCTACAGTAACCAAAACAGCATGGTGCTGGTACAGGAACAAATACATATACCAATGGAACTGAATAGAAAACCCATAAATAAGCCCACACCTACAACTATCTGATCTTCAACAAACCTGACAAAAACAAGCAATGGGGAAAGGAATCCCTATTTAATAAAAAGTGCTGGGAGTGCTGGCTAGCCATATGCAGTAAATTAAAACTGTTCCTCTTCCTTACATCATATACATAAATTAACTCAACATGGATTAAAGAGTTATATGTAAAGCCCCAAACTATAAAAACCCTATAAGAAAATCTAGACAATACCATTCAGGTCATAGGCATGGGCAAAGATTTCATGACAAAAAAAGCCAAAAGCAATTGCAACAAAAGCCAAAATTGACAAACGGGATCTAATTAAACTAAAGAGCTTCTGCATAGCAAAAGAAACTATTATCAGAGTGAACAGACAACCTACAGCATGGGAGAAAAGTTTTGTGATCTATCCATCTGACAAAGGTCTAATATCCAGATTCTACAAGGAACTTAAACAAATGTACAAGAAGAAAACAAACTACACCATTCAAAAAGTGAGCAAAGAAGATGAACTGACACTTCTTAAAAGAAGACATTTATACAGCCAATAAGCATATGAAAAAAAGGTCAGTGTCACTGATCATTAGAGAAATACAAATCAAAACCATACTGAGATACCATTTCACATTAGTCAGAATGGCTATTATTAAAAAGTCAAAAAATAACAGATGCTGGTGTGGTTGTGGAGAAAAAGGAACACTTACACATATTTGTTTTTTTTTTTTTTT
>NW_012104499.1:2680859-2681959 GCF_000951045.1 Mandrillus leucophaeus
TCCAGTTTCAGCTTTCTACATATGGCTAGCCAGTTTCCCCAGCACCATTTTTTAAATAGGGAATCCTTTCCCCATTTCTTGTTTTTTTTCAGGTTTGTGAAAGATCAGATGGTTGTAGATGTGTGGTATTATTTCTGAGGTCTCTGTTCCATTCCATTGGTCTATATCTCTGTTTTGGTACCAGTACCATGCTGTTTTGGCTACTGTAGCCTTGTGGTACAGTTTGAAGTCAGGTAGCATGATGCCTCCAGCTTTATTCTTTTGGCTTAGGATTGTCTTGGCAATGTGGGCTCTTTTTTGGTTCCATATGAACTGTAAAGTAGTTTTTTCCAGTTCTGTGAAGAGTGTCATTGGTAGCTTAATGGGGATGGTATTGAATCTATAAATTACCTTGGGCAGTATGGCCATTTTCACGATATTGATTCTTCCTACCCATGAGCATGGAATGTTCTTCCATTTGTTTGTGTCCTCTTTTATTTCGTTGATCAGTGGTTTGTAGTTCTCCTTAAAGAGGTCCTTCATATACTTTGTAAGTTGGATTTCTAGGTATTTTATTCTATTTGAAACAATTGTGAATGGGAGTTCACTCATGATTTGGCTCTCTGTTTGTCTGTTATTGGTGTATATAAGAATGCTTGTGATTTTTGCACCTTGATTTTGTATCCTGAGACTTTGCTGAAGTTGCTTATCAGCTTAAGGAGATTTTGGGCTGAGAAGATGGGGTTTTCTAAATATACAATCATGTCGTCTGCAAACAGGAACAATTTGACTTCCTCTTTTCCTAATTGAATACCCTTTAGTTCTTTCTCTTGCCTGATTGCCCTGGCCAGAACTTACAACACTATGTTGAATAGGAGTGGTGAGAGAGGACATCTCTATCTTGTGCCAGTTTTCAAAGGGAATGCTTACAGTTTTTGCCCATTCAGTATGATATTGATTGTAGGTTTATCATAAATAGCTCTTATTATTTTGAGATACGTTCCATCAATACCTAATTTATTGAGAGTTTTTAGCATGACGGGCTGTTGAATTTTGTCAAAGGCCTTTTCTGCATCTCTTGAGATAATCATGTGGTTTTTGTCTTTGGTTCTGTTTATATG
>NW_012104499.1:2683063-2686313 GCF_000951045.1 Mandrillus leucophaeus
GTTTTTTGTATTTTTTAGTAGAGACGGGGTTTCACCGTGTTAGCCAGGATGGTCTCGATCTCCTGACCTCGTGATCCACCTGTCTCGGCCTCCCAAAGTGCTGGGATTACAGGCTTGAGCCACCGCGCCCGGCCCACTTACACATATTTGATGGGAGTGCAAATTAGTTCAACCATTTTGAAAGACAGTGTGGCAATTCTTCAAAGATCTAGAAGCAGAAATACCATTTGACCCAGCAATTTCATTACTGGATATATACCCAAAAGAATATACAGCATTCTATTATAAAGATACATGCATATGTTATGTTCATTGCAGCACTATTCACAACAGCAAAGACATAGAATCAAACCAAATGCCCATCAATGATAAACTGGATAAAGAAAATGTGGTACATATATACTATGGAATACTTTGCAGCCATAAAAAGGAATGAGATCATGTCTGTTTCAGGGATATATATGGAATTGAAAGTCATTATCCTCAGCAAACTAATGCAGGAACAAAGAAACAAACATCACGTGTTCTAACTTATAAGTGGGAGCTAAATCATGAGAAAACATGGACACATCGGGGGGAAACAATATACACTGGTGCCTGTCGGGGGAAGAGAGAGCATCAGGAAGAATAAATAATGGATGCTAGGCTTAATCCCTAGGTGATTTGATGGTCTGTGCAGCAGATCACCACGTCACACAACTATGTAACAAACCTGCACGTCCTGCACATGTACCCGTGAACTTAAAATAAAAGTTGAAAAATAAATGAATAAATAAATAAATAAATACATTATGACACATGTACAACCTATATTACCATGCAGCAATCCAAAATAAGGTTCTAAAAGATTTAAAATAAATTTATTTTTAAAATGTCTTTTTATTTCTGATTGAAGTACTCCCTTTAGCATTTTTTATAGGACAGGTTGGTGTTGATAAAATCCCTCAGCTTTTGTTTCTCTGGAAAGTCTTTATTTCTCCTTCATTCTTGAAGGATATTTTGAAAATATATACTATTGTAGGATAAAAATTTTGTTTTTTGGTTTTTGGTTTTTTGCTTCAGCACTTTAAACATGTCATGACACTCTCTCCTGGCCTGAAAGGTTTCCACTCAAAAGTCTGCTGCCAGAAGGATTGGAACTCCATTGTATGTTATCTGTTTCTTTTTTCTTGCTGCTTTTAAGATCCTTTCTTTATCCTTGGCCTTTGGGGGTTTGATTATAAAATGTGTTGATGTAGTCTTCTTTGGGCTAAATCTGTTTGGTGTTCTAAAATCTCCTTGTACTTGAATATTGATATATTTCTCTAGGTTTGGGAAGTTCTCTATTATTCTTTGGAATAAAATTTCTACCCCTATATCTTTTTTTACCTCCTCTTTAAGGCCAGTAACTTTTAGATTTGCCCATTTGAGGCTATTTTCTGGATCCTGTAGGCATGTTTCATTGTTTTTCACTCTTCTTTCTTTTGTCTCCCCTGAATGTTTAATTTCAAATAGCCTGTCTTCAAGCTCTTATTCATTCTTCTGCTTGATCAATTCTGCTTCTATAGGACTCAGGCAATCGTCAGTATGCCAGTTGCATTTTTCAGCTCTTGTAATTTCTGCTTGATTATTTTAAATTATTTCAATCTCTTTGTTAAATTTATCTGATAGAATTCTGAATACCTTCTCTGTGTTATCTTGAATTTCTTTGAGTTTCCTCAACACTGCTATTTTGAATTCTCTGTCTGAAAGGTTACACATCTCTCTTTCTCCAGTATTGGTTCTGATGGCTTACTTAGTTCATTTGGTGAGGTCATGTTTTGCTCGATGGTGTTGATGCTGGTAGATACTCTTCAGTGTCTGGGCATAGAAGAGTTAGGTATTTATTGTAGTCTTTACTATCTGAGCTTATTTGTACCCATCATTCCTGGGAAGGCTTTCCAGATATTTGAAAGGATTTCTGTGTTGTGATCTAAGCTGTAACTACTTTATGGGGTACCCCATGGCCAGTAACGCTGTGGTTCTTGTAGAGTCGTAGAGGTACTGCCTTGATGGTCTTGGGCAAAATCCTAGAGAATTCTCTGGATTATCAGGCAGAGACTCTTGTCCTCTTCCCTTACTTTCTCCCAAACATTCGGAGTCTCTTTCTCTGTTCTGAGCCACATAAATGTGGAGGTGGAGAGACACAAGCACTCTTGTGGCCACCACCACTATGACTGAACTTAGGCCAGGCCTGAAGCTAGTACAGCACTGGATCTCATCCAAGGCCTGCTATAACCACTCACTGGTTACTACCTATGTTCGCTCAAGGCCCTGGGTCTCTAGAATCAGCAGATGACAAAGCTAGGCAGGCCTGTGTCCTTCCCTTCAGGGAGGCAAGATCCTCAGGCCCTGGTTGGGTCCAGAGCTGCTATCCAGTAGTCAAGGACTAAAAACACCTGAGAAGTCTACCTGGTTTTTTATTGTGCTGTCACTGAACTGGCATTCAAATCATACAGGGCAGTTCTCCCCACTCTTCTCTCCCCTTTCTAAAGGCAGAGGAGCCTCACCCTGTAGCCCCTGCCACCCCATGCCACAAGGAGTGCCACCAGACTACCAGGAATCTTCTCTAAATGTCCAAGGGCTCTTAAGTCAGCTTGTGGTGAAGCTGCCTTGCCTAGGACTCAACATTCAGGACAGTGGGCTCCCCTCTTGTCCTGGGCAGGTCCAGCAATGCTGTCCAAGAATCAAGTCCTGGAATTGAGGACCTCAAGCATTCACTTGGTATTCTATCCCCCTGTGGCCATGCTGATACCTAAGGTGCAATACAAAGTCCTCCTGCTTTTTTCAAGCAGAAGGAGTTTTGTAAACCCTGTAGCCACCATAGCTGGTAATGTGCTGAGTCTCACCTGAAGCCAGCAAATCTCAGAGGCTCAACCAAGGCCCTCAGTGTAGTACCTGAGTATCGCTGCTGGTTATTCAGGGCCTAAGGAATCGTAGATAGCAGGAGACGAATGCTGCCAAGACTGGATACTTCCCTTCAAGGCAGCCAGTTTCCTTCTAGCCCAGCTTATGCCTAGAAATGTCATCAGGGAGATAGGGCCTGGCACAGGGGCCTTATGACTGACTGGTGCCCTATCCTGCTGTGGCTTAGCTGGTATCAAGGATGGAAGACAGTCTTCCCTACTCTTTTACTTATTTATTTTTTATTATACTTTAAGTTCTAGGGTACATGTGCACAACGTGCAGGTTTGTTACATATGTATACATGTGCCATGTTGGTGTGCTGCAC
>NW_012104499.1:2688858-2698474 GCF_000951045.1 Mandrillus leucophaeus
AAAAAAAATCAATGAATCCAGGAGCTGGTTTTTTGAAAAGATCAACAAAATTGATAGACTGCTAGCAAGACTAATGAAGAAAAGAGAGAAGAATCAAATAGACGCAGTAAAAAATGATAAAGGGGATATCACCACCGACCCCACAGAGATATAAACTACCATCAGAGAATACTGTAAACATCTCTACGCAAATAATCTAGAAAACCTAGAAGAAATGGATAAATTCCTGGACACACACACTCTCCCAAGACTAAACGAAGAAGAAGTTGAATCCCTGAATAGACCAATAACAGGCTCTGAAATTGAGGCAATAATTAATAGCCCACCAACCAATAAAAGTCTAGGACCAGACAGATTCACAGCCGAATTCTACCAGAGGTACAAGGAGGAGCTGGTACCATTCCTTCTGATACTATTCCAATCAATAGAAAAAGAGGGAATCCTCCCTAACTCATTTTATGAGGCCCACATCATCCTAATACCAAAGCCTGGCAGAGACACAACAGAAAAAGAGAATTTTAGATCAATATCCCTGATGAACATCGATGCAAAAATCCTCAATAAAATACTGGCAAACCGAATCCAGCAGCACATCAAAAAGCTTATCCACCATGTTCCCTACTCTTTTCAAACTTAAAGTGGAAAAAGGAGGTCTTTTTGGAGCTGCTAATCCTACAGTGTGGGGTTAGGAGAAGGGTGATGCCAGCACTCCTGTAACTGCTCCAACTCGTTTCTCAGTAGGTTGTGTGCCCAACCAGTCCACTGTCTTTGGTCGTCGTTCAGCACTGGGACACACCTATGACTTGCAGTCCTTATGACCTCGACTGCCTTTCAAGTTTACCTGGAGACACAGAGCACTGCAGCTCTTGGTGGCTAAGTTTGCAGGAACTCAAATTTGAACTGCTGGGATCTGCGATTCCCCTCTGGTAGGGCTGATTTAAATGCTCCCTCTGTGGGCGAGCATCAGTTGAGTTTGGTCCAGCTTTTCTTTCTGTTCTAATAGGACGACACTGGGTTCGATGCCTCACAATTACTGTGTTCTTCCTCCCCTAGTGCCCAAAGATGTTCACCACACTTGGTTACTGGGGGGTTAGGGAGGGATGGGCTCAGTGATGCCAGACTTTTTTGTTTGTTTGGTTGTTTAAATCTCTTCAGTGAGAAGAGATCCACCAGCCTCAGCCTCCCAAAGTGCTGGGATTACAGGCATGAGCCGTTTTAAAGCAGTTTCTCCTAATTCTTCTACACACCTCCCATCAAGAGGTGGAATCTAATTTCCCTCTTGTTGAATAGCGCTGGTCTTATTGACTCACTTCCAGTGAGGAAAATACTGCCGGAGTAATATGTGACTTCCAAGGCTGATCAAAGGAGGTAATACCGCTTCTACCTGACTTTCTTTCTTGCGATGCTGATTCTTGGAATTCAGCCACCATGCACCAAGAAAGCCCAGGACACAGTAAAAGCCCACCTGTGGGAGTTGCAGCTGACAGCTCCAGCAGTCAGTCAGCATTTGTTTCCAGACATGGCCGAGGTGGCCTCTGAGATGATTTCCACCTCAGCCACCATCTGACTGCAACTGCATGAGAGACCAGTGTGAGAAATGCTGAGCAGAGCCCAGTCAAACCTGAAACCTGTAAGAGATAATAATCCAATAAGTTTTGTTGCTTTAAGCCACTAAATGTTTGGGTGATTTGTTATACAGTAATAGATAACTGGAATACTACTTTTATCAGTGTCACCAAATTTGCTGTCAGTTCTCTTCCTCATAATACTTGATTTATCAACAATATTTGATACTCTTGCTCACTCACTTCTTCCTGAGATACTTTTCTTTCACTTGGTTTTCAAGCCAATGCATTTTCCTGATTTTCTTTCAACATCTCTGGCTGCTCCTTCTTGGTTTCCTTTGCTATATACCTCACATATCACAGGCTTCTTAACATTGTTGCCTTAAAAACATAATCCTTGGATTTTTTCTCATTTGTATCTGTACTCACTCCTTTGGTGATTTCATCTAGGTGCGGACTTTAAATATAATCTATATGTTAATGCTTCCCAAGTTTCTCTTTCCAGCCTAGTCCTCTCGCCCAAGTTCCATACTTGTCTTTACAAATTACTCTAAATCACCACTTAGATGACAAATGAGCCTGTCCAATTCAACATATTCAAATCTGAGAGCTACTGACATTTTCCCCTCGAACTACTCTTCTCTCAGTTTTACTAATATCGGTAAATGGCGGTGATATTCTATCAATTTCTTAGGTCCAAAATGTTGGAGTCCCCCTTAACTGCTCTCTTTCTCTTACAATCCATATTCAATACAGTGGTACTTATTGTTTGTTTTATCTTTAACATGTATCAGTATCCTACAATTTCTCATTGCCTCCACTGCTACCTTCATAATTCATGCCACCATTATCTATCATCTGGATAACTGCCATAGCCTTCTCACTAGTCTCCTTGCTCTCTCACAATCTATTGTCAACACAGTAGCCAGGTTGTGATCCTTGTAAACTGCAAGTCAACTCATGTCTCTTTTCTGGGTAGACTCATCTCACTTGGAAAAGAAGCCAAAGTTTTTACGATAACTTCTTAAGAGACATAAAAACTGTCTTTTAATAATCTGAAGGGCAGTTGGGTAAAGAGAAATTAGATGTGCAAAATGCAGCTCCAAAAGAGGAAAATTCCGACCATTGGTGGAAATTCCTGATACACAAACTAGGGGAAATGAGTAAGGAAAACTGCTTCCAAATTTTTCTACACACTGCAACTAGAGTGACATTTCTAACATGGGATTTTTTTTCCATTATCAGTCTTATACTTAAAATTTCTCATGAATTCCCATGCCCTATAATCAAGTCCAAACTTCTTAGTCTACCAGAAGACAATAGAAGTAAGCTGAGGAAAAAATGGTGAAAGGCCCGGAACTCAATGCTAAAAACTTTAGACTTTAGGATGATAGGGAAACATTGAAGGGTCCTTAGTAGAGGAGTGACATTATCAGATTTGTTTTCTAGGTTAATTCTCATGGTAGCAGAAAGGATGGATTTGCACAGGGAGACACTGAGGATAAGAACACTAGATAGATAAATATTTCAGATGTTTGGCCAAGAGCTGAGTATCACATGAATTAAAGCATTGTGATTATGTTTGCAGGGTCTGTTTGAGTTATGAAAATGAAATTGAAAATACTTATTGATATATTACCAATGGATTAGATACACACACACACACACATATATATGTGATATATGATAGAGATAGATGGTAGAGACATGAACTGATTTAGGCTAATATAAAGAGAGAGATGGCTATGGAGTGAGATTAGTTCATTTACTTTTAGTTCCATTGAGTTTTAGTTGCCTCTGAGTAATTGGAGATGTCCACCTAGCAGTTGAAAATATGACCTCAGATTTTAGAAGACAATTCAGAATAGGAGTTACTGAAGTATAGCAAGAAGGTAAATTCATATGAGTTCAATAAATCATTCAAGGGAAACCATATAAAACAAAACAAAACAAAGCAAAGAAGATAACTGCAGCAAAAACAGAATAAAACCCACCATGGAATGTTTGTTCTATTTTTGTTTTTACTATTTATTTTTGTCTTTCACTGTATATAGTCAACATACTGTTATCTAACTTCTCACCAAAAAGGAAATGATAAAAAGGTAGACATACCTTCTAATCTATAATAACAAGGTATATAATTGTTCTAAAATGGTTACTTTTTGCATAGCTCCAAAATGATGGATTATTAGAAAAATTATTTTCTGATTGTAATATGACCTGTCGTGCCAAGATAATACATTGCTTACTTCATTGTCATGTATTTTGATCCTAAGGACTTTTTCCTTATGATTTAAGATCCACTATAAAGATTCATCTATGTATGTCAGATTCTCTATAAATAAATCCCTTTCCCAAATACCAGGTCCGAATACCAGAACTATTCTGATTCTCATACAAACTTCAGCCTCTGTCTGAAGATGGTATATCTCTCCTAAGTACTGGAAAAAAGAAAGGCATCAGAAATCAATGAATGGCCATTAAATCCTAAAGATTTAACAAGTAGGATGGAACTCAGTAGCTGTGTGCTTGGTCATTTTCCAATTTGCTTTTACAAACATTTCTTACTCAAATATAGCATCATCATTCCTGTAACAAGAACAATGCCATATCCTGAAGTTATCCTGAAAGTCAAATGCAAAATTGGGTTATGAACTTGGCCCAGCCTTTTATTAGCCATGTGATATTTACAAGTCACTTGACCTCTCTAGGACTCAGTTTCTTTATGCATAAAATAATTTTTTAAATACCGAATATAATTATCAAGAGGGATTAAATAACAGCTGATGTGCAAAATTTAAGATATTGACCTTCTCCAATGTAGTTCCAGGAAAACAGGCATTTTTGTCTATTGTGCTTATCGTTGTATCCCAAGTGTCCAGTAGAATACCTGGCACAAAGTAGGTATTGAATAAATATGTCTTGAATAAATGAATTCAGCCTTATTAGATCTGATTTTAAATCATTGAATTTGCATATTAAATAAAAAGCACAAAGAAGACATATGGAAAAACATATGTATGAGTAAATGTGGGACTGAAATACTTCATGAGGCCATGGGATCACAGCAATGCTAGCTGTTTTGAATGAGAAAAATCACATCAAATGGAGTAGAAAATCTTGAAATGTAAATGAGTGGAACTCTCTTACGCATTTTATTCATTTTGATACCTTGTAAAATTTTTAATTTTGTGGATACATAATAGGTTTATATATATATTTTTGTTTCAATATTGAAATGAGCTTGTGAAAAGAAACTCAAGTTAAAACAAAATAAATTTTTACCAGGAGATAGGACTTTTGAGCAATTACTTTAAATGTATTCGTACTTGTATTTCTGAACATTCTATTTGAAGTATCAATTACTTTCCTAAGCGAATATAATGATTTTTCTTAACCCTCAACTATCCCAACTGTGGCTACCGTTAAACAGACTTAATGTAGGCACTTAAATACTAGGGATTTTTTTCACAAATAAATATGAAATCAATCTATTTTTTACTTATCTGTGTACCAGACTGGAGATAATTAACATCATTTTACAACACTCTTTTACTTTTTATAAATTAATTTGTTTTCTTTTTCTTCTTAGTCAAATGCTAACTGAATGTTTTTTAAAAAGAGTTTTTGTGTTTTGTGGTTCAGATATTTTTCCCTAGCTCATTTCAATTTTTATTAAACCAATTGTAATGTTATACATTTTCTAAATGTCATTTTTTCTGTAGAACAACATACAGTTGGGTCTTGTCTTTCTTTTTAAATCCACTATGGCAATATCTGTTATTTAGGGTATTTAGACCATTTGTATTTAAAGTGATTATTGTTACAGTTGGATTGATATCTACCATGCTTGTAGCTATTTTCTATTAGTTGCACCTTGTCATTTGTTTCTTTTTTCCTTCTTTCTTACTGTGTTTTCTCTGGTTTTAGTTGAGTATTTTATACATTTCCATTTTCTCTTCTCCCTTAACATACCAAATATATTTCTTTTGAAAATGATTTTAGTGTCTGCCCTAGAGTTTGCAATATAAATTCATTATTGATCTAAGTCAGCTTTCAAATAACATTATACCACTTCATGATTAGTAAAGGTAACTTGTAACATGGTATTCCCAATTCTTCCCTCATGTCTCTTACAAAAGTGGGTCATTCATTTCATTTGTCCATATGCTACAACTACTCAATATATTGTTACTGCTATTACTTTGAACAGTTATCTAATAGATCAATTAAGAATAAAAAAGAAAAGATTTTATTCTAACTTCATTTGTTCCTTCTCATTATTTCTTTATGCAAATCTGAAGTTTTTACCTATACAAATTTTTCTCTACCCTGATTAATATTAGACATTTCTTACAAGGCAGGTGTGTGGGTAATGAATCATTCAAATTTCTCTGAGACAGTCTATATTTCTCCTTCACCACTTAATAGTAATTCTGCTTGATATAGAATTCTTAGGTTGGTATTTATTTTCTTTCAACATTTTATTATACTCCCCTCTTCTTTGGCTTTCTTTCATTTTTTGTTTTTTTTGTTTTTGGAACAGAGTTTCACTCTCATCGCCCAGGCTGGAGTACAGTGGTGCCATCTCAGCTCACCATGACCTCCGCCTCCAGGGTTCAAGCAATTCTCCTGCCTCAGCCTCCAGAGTATCTGGGATTACAGGCGTGTGCCACCACACCCAGCTAATTTTGTATTTTTAGTAGAGACGGGGTTTCTCTATGTTGGTCAGGCTAGTCTCCAACTCCCAACCTCAGGTGATCCGCCCACCTCGGCCTCCCAAAGTGCTGAGATTACAGGCATGAGCCACCACGCCCGGCCCGCTTGGTATTTTTGAAAATGTTCTCTTCATCTATGGTTTCCTGAAGTTTGAATATGCTATGCTTGGGTATATATTATTTGGTATTTATTGTGCTTAGTGTTCTCTGAGCTTCCTGTATTTGTGGTTTGGTGTCTGCCATTAATTTTGGAAACTGCTCAGCCATTATTACATCAAACGATAATAATATTTGATGTAATAATATTATATCTGATTCATTTTCTCTTTCTTCTGATTCTGCTGTGCTATGTATTTTAATGCATGTATATGCTACAACTTTTGAAATTATCCCGCTGTTCTAGGCTGTTCTGTTTCTTTCATTTGTTTTCTGTCTCTGCATTTCAATTTGGAAAGCTTCTTTTGACATAACTTAAAGTTAAATGATTTTTTTCTTCAGTTGTGTTCAGTCTGCTGCTGATGAGACCATAAAAGGCCTTCTTCATTTCTGTTAGTGTTTTTGATTTCTCGCATTTTCTTTTAATACTTAGAATTTCCATCTCTCTGCTTACTTTACCCATCAGTTCTTGCATATTGCCTACTTTTTCCATTAGAGTCCTTAACGTATTAATCAAAGTTATTTTAAATTCCCTGCCTGAAAATCCCCAAATCTTTGCCATACCTGAGACTGGTTCTAATGTTTGTGTTGGCCCTGAAGGCTGTTTTATTTTTTCTTGCCTTTAGACTTGTAATTTTTGTTGAAATTCAAACATGATATATAGGGTAATAGCAACTGAGGTGAATAAGCCTTTAGTGTGAGGTTGAGGAAATTTATAAAATCCAGACTTCAGTAAAGACAGACTTGATTTGAAAAGACTATTGGAATAGGGAGAATGCACAAAATCTGTTAAGTGTTTCAAAAGTAAGCACGAACGAAATGCTCTTTCATAGTAAAGAGTAAATAAGGCTAGAAAGAACTGGTTATTGGGGAGTGAGATAAACCAGTGACATAATCAGACTATTCATAAGATTTCCGTGTTTATTACATGTGTGACTGTAAGTGGAACCAGAAATTTCTTTCCTCGATGTCAGCCAATTTTCAGTAGTAATCATTAGAACTGGTTGTTCTGTATGCTAATGATTGTTTAAACTTAGGGCTGAGACAAACCTCAGGATACTATGGGAAGGAAAGACGGTTAATTAAGATTTTCTCAAGTCAAGGTTAACAGGCATTTTGTTTGCAATAATCAGTGGGAACAAACACTTCAGCTAATTAATCACTTAGAATGGGAATTTGGAAGGTCTGTGCGTGGCCTTGTCTTAGGTAAACAAATGGGTTTCCTACAAGACTTAGATAAGTCATATGGAGAAGGATGACTCTTTGCAATAAGCTGTTTCCCAGAACAATAAACGGGTTGTGATGTTTTTAAAATGGTAACTGTTTCCAGGATTACAGAGCTTCGGTATAAAGGTCAGCATTGCCAGGTTTTTTGTTAGTGTGGTTAGGAGTTGGGTTTATCTAAGTTTTGCTGTAGCTTTGGGTGTGAGAAACTTCAAATTCCTCTGGTGTTCTTGTTTTTGTCTCTCTTGTCTTTGGGGTTTCCTAAGAACACGTTCTTAGAGTTTGCACGCTTCGTGGCTCTTTCAGCTAGAGCAAGTGTCCTGGAGCACTGTCTATTTGGTGGTAAGGTATAGAGGAGGAGCCACATTCTGTTATCTTATTAAATCTCAGTCTTGTAGTATGTGTCTGAGCTATGGCCTTCATAAGCATTTCTTACCTTTCCTTCTCCATTGGGTAAGATGAGAAGGCTAGAGGGGGATGAAGTTAAGAAATTGTCTGCTTCCTGAGTGTGGTAAGACTTTAGTAAAAATCAGTTTCCGTAGAGAGTAGGCCTTTGTTATAGAGATTTATGATGGCTAATTTTGTGTTTCACCTTGACTGGCAATGGGGTGCCCAGACATTGCATTAAACATCATTCTAGCTGTATCCATGAGGGTGTTCCTGGCTGAGGGTAACCTTTCGTTCAGGAGATTGAGTAAAGTAGATTGCCTTCCTAATGTCTGCGAGCTTCCTTTAATCCATTGAAGCTCTGAATAGAACAAAATGGCTAAATAGGAGGGAACTCTTTCTGCCTGACTGCCTTTGAACAGTGACAGTAGTCTTTTTCTGCCTTTAGACACAAACTGAGGCATTGGCTTTTCCTAGTTCTTGAGCCTGGAGACCTTCAGACTGAAACATACCATCAGCTCTCCTGATTCTCAGGCTTTCAGACTGACGCTGGACCCACACCATTAACTCTCTTGGGTCTCCAGGCTTTCAGACTGACACTGGACCCACACCATTAACTCTCATGGGTCTGAGTGCAAATCTTGGGACTTGTCAGTTTTCAAAATTACAAGAACAAATTTCTTATAATAAATCTCTACATGTATAGTCATCCTATTGGTTCCTTTTCACTGGAGACTCCTAATGCAAGAATGTGTTGGGCTATTTAAAGATGGATACTTTTGTCCTCCTCCTGCCAGAGCCACAGGAGATTTTTCTTGGCTCTACATCATGAAAACCTGCTGGGATTCCTGAAAGGAAAACCCATGTAAGTGTGGTGGCCTCCCTGATACTACAGCCCTGAGGAGTTTCTCACGCTCACCGTGTCCACACTCAGCTCCTAGGAATTCATGAAAATTACCCATTAAAAGTATCACTAGTTGCTGGGTGCAGTGGCTTATGCCTGTGATCCCAACATGTTGAGAGGCTGAGGTGGCAGATCACAAGGTCAGGAGTTCGAGACCAGCCTGGCCAATATGGTGAAACCCCGTCTCTACTAAAAATACAAAAATTAGCTGTGTGTGCTGGCATGCACCTGTAGTCCCAGCTGCTCGGGAGGCTGAGGTGGAAGAGTCACTTGAACCCGGGAGGCGGAGGTTGCAGTGAGCCAAGATCGTGCTGTTGCACTCTAGCCTGGGTGACAGAGTGAGACTCTGTCTCAAAATAAAATAAATAAATAAATAAATAAATAAATAAATAAATAAATAAATGTACCACCAGTTAGTGGCTCCAGTGTCTACTGCTCCAGATAATCTGATCTTCAGCTATGTATCTTTCTATCTCTGTATTTACCTGTTTCTACACATTTGGGATAGCATTTTACCCTGTGACACAAAATATTTGTCTTTCAGTCAGATGGTTTGGAAGGAAATGAAAACAACTTTTACAATTTCTTACTATGGCCAGGCTAATAATGCAAGAAAATTTTGTCATTTTGACAAAGAGAAAATAACATTCTACTTTTGTATT
>NW_012104499.1:2699039-2731539 GCF_000951045.1 Mandrillus leucophaeus
GATACGGATGATTGTAAACTCTGTTATACATCAGTATTTTGTAGCAGATTAGCAAAGCTCATAAATATACATCTCAGAACTTTTTTTTTTTTTTTTTTTTTTTGAGATAGAATCTTACCCTGTTGCCCAGGCTGGAGTGCAATGGCGCGATCTCGGCTCACTGCAACCTCTGCCTCCTGGGTTCCAACGATTCTCCTGCCTCAGCCTCCTGAGTAGCTGGGATTACAGGCGCCCGCCACCACACCCAGCTAATTTTTGTATTTTTAGTAGAGACAGGGTTTCACCATGTTGGCCAGGCTGGTCTTGAACTCCTGACCTCATGATCCACCCGCCTCGGCCTCCCAAAGTGTTGGGATTATAGGCGTGAGCCACTGCGCCTGGCCATCTCACAACTTTTTATAAGCATAAACATCCCTTACACTACAACTTTTCAAGATGAGAAAAATTAATGCACTCATCAACAGACCCAAACATATATAGCTTTAAAAATATGCATAGAAATTAGTATTTTAGTATTTTATCTTATTTAGAAATAGTCTACATATTTAACAAATAATTAATTAACCTTATAGAACATAAACCTAAGGTTTTAACTTACCAAAAGATCTTGAAAACTGTTTTCTAGATGACATATTACAAAACATAGCGTTGAAATAATGTTTTTCAAAATAGTAATTTAATTTGTTTGAAGATAAATTTTCTTTTTTTTATATTTAAGACTAAGTCATTCAATCAGTAAACCTGTACAAACTTAGGAAGACTATCCCAAGTAGAATAAAAATATATGCCTATATATGCCTCTCTCTATATATATATATGCCTATATATATCTCCTTGATAACTCAGAAGACTGTTTTTAGGCCAACTATCTTATAGTTAGTCTCATTTATTATGATTTACCTAAATTGTATGAACTTTAGCTTTTAAAATATTTGGACTAACTTATATAGTAGTACTTTTGAAAATAGTAGATGGTTAATTTCCTTAATTTCTGAAGTTTACAGGAATACTTAATTTATACAACCATTTTCTAAATCTCTAAGCAAATCAAAATAGTTTTCCTTTAATGCATTTAATATTCTAATACGGCGGTATTATCTGGGGGTAAGTAAATAATGGGTTTGGACCATAATCCTGAAAGACAGAATCTCAAGTGCTATAATCCCAAACAATGAAACCCTGAAAGGTCAAAATCCAGAAAATATAATTATTGAAAAAATTATTTTTAAAAAAATTTAGAAGACATTTATTTACATCTTTAAAGGGGGGATTTATTTGAAAATCATAAAAACATGATGGAATAATTCATTGACCACTTTCCACAGTAAAATGTGCAATAATAACATATTTTTGCAAGTATGGGCACTTAAATATCCTAACAACAGCCACACATGTATAACAACTATGAGCAGATAACCAGTATTCATAAAGAAATAGGTCAAAAGTAAAATGTATGGATATATATTACTGTGGTTCGTAATTATGTCCACCTCATTTTATAACTGCTGTTTTTTGAAATTCCATGTCAATCTAAGTCTTTGATGAAAACATCAGTTGCAGTATGTCACCACCACATCTGCAATAGTCCAAAGAACTTAGATCTCGAGCAATTTTATCTTTTACAAATGCAGTTGTACAAACAGGATGTTTCTTCATTTCCTGAGGAAGTATCAGTGTTTCTATATAGATGCACAATGCTTATACACAAAATCAACATTGTTATAATGTACTTTCCTAGAGTCAAATTTGCAAAAAGTGCATAAACTGATTAGAATTCTCTAAAAGTCTTTTTGCAGTTTATACTTCTATTATTGGAAATGATGTGAAGATGAAATACATAGCCGAATGCATTTTAAAAAATATTGCTGACAATTTGAAATGGTGGTAAAAAAACTAAAAAAGGAAAAAATCTAAAACACTAAAAAAGTTGACATATGAGAAAATGTGTTAGGAGATTAGATATGAACAATTGCACAGAAGTAGTCCATAAAAGCTGGCTAACTTTGACAATCATTAAATGTATTTTGAAGTCTTGCATTTTGATTAATGGCTACTTTTTTCCTTTAGGGCATAGTTCTTCTTGCAGAATAGGTTCACATTCATTTTCTGTGTGGAACTGCTCTTTTTGAAATTGTTGTATGATTCAATTCACATGAACATGAGCATTCCCTATTAAATTTTCCCATATTCTATGCCATGCTTCTATGTTGTTTTGGGTGTGCAGAAATTCCCCATGCACCCACACACGGAGAACAAATTTGGCGGAAACAATACTGGTGATCAAACAGCAACACTATTGCTTAAGTGTCTTCTTATCCTACTGTGCACACAATTATTTGCAAGCCAGTCAGTAACTTTGCTGGCTTATTCAGGGAAATGTAGCTTTAATTCATTAAACGCTTACGGAATCTTGTCACCTGGAAGAAATGCCAATGCAGATAAATGACACATTTAGACTGAAGTTTTTGTCACTGCTGTATCGTGTGGCCAATCCACTCATCTGAATTTTCTGCCAAATGCATTGGGCTGAATTGTGTGTCGGGGGGTGAGGGGAGCTGGGGAGGAAACTATGGATAATACCTTGAAATTTACTTTTGGAAGCCTTGATCGCACCTCTTTGAAAATCTACCATTATGATTTGGGGATTCCATTGAAACCCAGTTTCTTCTGCAAAGTCCAACAAATCCTCAAATAAGCATTTATAAAGTGTTTCACTTTTCCAGTCATTATTACATAAATGGGTGGGTGAGTTTCAGAAATTTCAGATCCAACAACGCCATGAATTGTATATAGTTGATTTTTTAAAGAGCAAACAGTGGGGACAGTTTTGAAAGTGCTATCCATTAGCTAAAGTGAAGCATGCCCTAGTTTTTCTGTGTGGTAAATATGTCTGTTTTCTTCAACAGTCAAGTCCCTAACCAAGAATAGGTCACCCTTTAATGCACTTGGTAACACTGGAAGAATTTATGTATCAGCAAGTGTCTTTGTTTCTGAAGGTCGCTGAGCTTGTCCATTTTTTTTTTTTTATTCTGTGATGAAGGACATTTTTTGAAGGCAAGCATGGCACTATGTGTGAAGAGGCAGAAGTCCTATATGGTTGAAAAATTGGGCAAGGGAAATTTCTTGTATTTTTCACCTGGATTTTCACTTCTATGATCTTTAAAACACTTGAAATATTAAGGTGAGGTAGATCTTCTCCACCTAGTCCACTCAGACTCATGTGCTAATCTCCTCTGAAAACACTCTCACAGAAACACGCAGAATAATGCTTTCTTGGTTTCTAGATATTCTGTAATTCAGTTAAGCGGACATCTAAAATTAAGTCTACAAATCTGCCTTTTGTCAACTTGGCAGCCATACATATCTCCTTAAAGCATAGTTAATATTCAAACAAAGACAATAGCAAACTAACAGTTCTGCTTAACACGATGCAACTATCCTGTGTGCAACTGAAAATGCACTAATCCCGTCCCCAGAATTTGTCTTCCAGGATTTCAACATTCAGGATTGTAGCTTTCAAGATTGTGTCTCTTGTGATTGTGACCAGCACTGGTATTTAACATACATACATAATATATATACACACACATACAGACAGGCATAGAGAGATTATAGCTATAATTTTTAAAATTTAACTCATTGGTATATATAAAGAGTGGGTTCTTGCCCACCTTTACTTTTTTATTGTTATTGCTTTCAGGGGCAGGGTCTCTGTTGCCCAGGCTTGAGTTCAGTGGCATGATCGTGGCTCACTGCAGCCTCAACTTCCTGGTCCCAATCGATCATCTACCTCAGCCCTGAGCCTCATCACAAGCAGCTGGGATCACAGGCACACACCACCACATTCCACATTTTTTTTTTTTTTAATGTTTGGTAGAGGTAAGGTCTAGCTGTGTTTCCCAGGCTGGTCTCAAACCCTTGGGCTCAAAAGATACTCCTGTCTCATCCTCCTAAAGTGCTGGGGTTGCAGGCATGGGCCACCACATCTGGTCTATTTTTTTTTTTTTAGGTTTGCATTTCTGGTGGATGGAGCAACTTGAGGTTACCTACTCAATATGAGGGCAGAAGTGTCCCCACCAATATTTTTGGAAGAGACACTTAAATTGTTTTGGCCCTGATGCATAAAATATTATGGAATCTGTGGACTTAATTTTTGAATGAGGTACTGAGGATACACCAAGTGGCCATCTAGGTATTTCGAAAGACCATCTAAGTGGATAAAACATTCACCCTATTTCCAATTAGATTTTCCAGCCTTTCAGTGGTTGATCTTGGGGTCCAAGTCCAAGCCATTCATGGAGGACCTGCCTCGATGACAAAAACATCTCTGAATAAGCCTCACCTCCAACATTGGGAATCACATTTCAGCATGACATTTGGAGGAGATACAGATCCAAACCATGTCATTCCACCCCTGGGCCCCCAAGTCTCATGTTCTCATATTGCAAAATACATTCAATTGTACCTTCCCAATACCCCAAAAGTCTCAACTCATCCCAGCATCAATTCAAAAGTTCTAAGTCTTACCTGAGATTCATCTCCTTTCACCTATGAGCTTATGAAATCAAAAAACACTTATTTACTTCCAAGGGACAATAGTGATACAGGCATTGGGTAAACATTACCATTCCAAAAGGGAGAAATTGGCCAAAAGAATGGGGCTACAGGCCCCATGCAAGTCTGAAACCCAGCAGGGCCATCATTAAAATTTAAAGCTTCAAAATAATCTCCTTTGACTCCATGTCCCTCATCCAGGGCACACTGATGCAAGGGTTGGCTCCCACAGCCTTGGGCAGCTCTGCCCTCATGGCTTTGCAGGGTTCAGCCTCCGTGGCTGCTCTCATGGGCTAGTGTTGAGTGCCTGCAGCTTTTCCAGGCACAGGATGCAAGCTGCCAGTGGATCTATCATTCTGGGATCTGGAGAAGGGAAGGAGAGTTTCCCTGTGTGGGCTCCACCACTGGAGCAGGCCTCTGCCTGAGGACTCATACTTTTCCATACATCCTCTGAAATCTAGGAAAAAGCTACCAAGCCTCCTTCACTCTGGTATCCTGGATGCCCAAGGACTTAACACCGCATGGAAGATATCAAGGTTTATGGTAGCTTTTGCTCTCCAAAGCAGTGGCACAAGCAGTATCTGGGGCCCTTTGAGCTAAGGCTGGAACTGGAGAAACTGGGATGTGAGGAGCAGTGTCCTGAGGTTGAGCAGGGCAAAGGGACCTTGGGCTGGGCCCATGAAACCGTTCTTTCATTAGAGACCTCTGGGCCTATGATGGGAGGGGGTGTCCTGAAGATCCCTAAAATCCCTTCTAGTCCTTTCTCCCATTGTCTTGACTATTAGCACTTGGCTCCCTTTTAATCATGCTGCTATATATAGCAAGTGGTTGCTCCACAGCCTGCATGGATTCCTTCCCTATCATGATGATGCAAAGTTTCCAAACTTTTACACTCTACTCTTTCACATATAAGTTATTTTTATTTTTTAAATTTAATTTAATTTTTTTGCTTTATTTATTTATTTTTTTATTATACTTTAAGTCCTAGGGTACATGTGCACAACGTGCAAGTTTGTTACATATGTATACATGTGCCATGTTGGTGTGCTGCACCCATTAACTCATCATTTACATTAGGTATATCTCCTAATGCTATCCCTCCCCCCACCCCTCACCCCACGACAGGCCGTGGTGTGTGATGTTCCCCTTGCTGTGTCTGGCACATATACACCATGGAATGCTATGCAGCCATAAAAAAGGATGAGTTCATGTCCTTTGTAGGGACATGGATGAAGCTGGAAACCATCATTTTCAGCAAACTATCAGAAGGACAAAAAAACCAAACACCGCACATTCTCACTCATAGGTGGGAATTGAACAGTGAGATCACTTGGACATATGTAAGTTCTAACTTAAGTCATTCCTTTTCTCCCACACCTGAGTATAGGCTATTAGAAGCAGCCAAGTAACTTCTTGAATGCTTTGCTGCTTAGAAATTTCTTCCACCAGTTAACCTAAATCATCACTCTTAAATCCCTAGGCATGAAGACAATGCAGCCAAGTTCTTTGCAAAGGCATAATAAGGGTTACCTTTGCTCCAGTTACCAAGAAGTTCCTTATCTCCATCTGAGACCTTGTCAGCTCGGACATCACTGTCCTTATCACCATTTCATTCTGGTCACAACCATTTAACCCGTCTCTAAGAAGTTCCAAACCTTCCCTCAGTTTTCTGTCTTCTTCTGAGTCCTCCAGTCTCCTCCAACTTCTGTCTGTCACTCAGTTCCAAAGCCAGTTCCCTTTTTTCAGGTAACTTTACAGCAATGACCACTCTTTGGTACCAGTATTCTGTATTAGTCCATTCATGTATAACTATAAAGATATACCTGAGACTGGGTAATTTATAAAGAAAAGAAGTTTAATTGGCTCATCATTCTTCAGGCTGTACAGGAAGCATGGTTGTGGCATCTGCTTCTGGTGAGGGCCTCAGGAAGCTGATAATCATGGTGTGAGGTGACAGGAAGGCAAGATGTCACATGGTCATAGTGGGAGCAAGAGAGAGAGGGAGGAAGTACCACACACTTTTAAACAATCACATTTCCCATAAAATCAGAGGGATAACTCATTCATTACCAAGCAGATGGCACTAAGCCATTCATTGTCTAAGAAATTCAGTCTGATGATTCAAATACCTCACAAGTCCCTATCGTCAACACTGGGAATTACATCTCTATATGACATTTGGAGGTAAAAAAAATACAAACAATGTTAGTCACCAAAGTTCTACATTGTCTATTAAAAATTTTGAGATAGTGAATTGAATTAATGTCGCAATGGGAGGCATATAGTCAGCATGAGAAAAGGAAGGAGAGAAGACAATAGAATGAGAGTTATACATGGAGTCAGTTAATTAAATCAAATGTAAGACCTTATAGGAGGGATGAAGGAGTCCTACCTGATTACTCCCTTACACAGTCCCTCCCACAATACCCAACAGAGGAGCCAAGGAAAACCAGAAATTTTCCACACAAGCATGAGAAGGGTTATAATTCAAGGGTCAGGGAATAATTCTCTAAGAGTCAATGAAAAATTTATTTGGTCAAAAAAAATCAAAACAACTCCTTACTATGCTACAACATATGTGATACTCAGAGCACTGGTTTAAAAGTTAATTCACAGAGGAATTCCTTAAGTCATGGAAAGGAGAAGAGTTGAAAAAATTTGCAAAGTGTAATTAATTACCTGGAAATGGATGATGTGGGCCCGTACTATAGTACAATCTTTTTATTTTTATATTTTTATTTTTAATTTATATGGGTAAATAGTAGGTACATATTCTTATGGGGTGCCTGAGATGTATTGATAAAGGCATACAATGTGTAGTAAGCATAAATGGGGTATCCATCACCTCAAGAATTTATCATTTCCTTTTGTTACAAACATTCCAATTTACACTCTTTTAGTTATTTTTAAATGCACACTAAATTATTGTTGACTGTTATCACCCTGTTGGACTATGAACTACTATATCTTATTCATTGTAACATAATTTTGTACCCATTGACAGTTTCCACTTTGCCCCTAAGCCCCACTACCCTTCCCACTACATTCCCTCTGGTAACCATCATTCTACTTTCCATCTCTATGACCTCAATTGTTTGGATTTTTAAATCCTACAAATAAATGAGAACATGCAATGTTTCCCTTCCTTTAATGATTGCTTCTTTAAACATTCTGTCAATAAATAACGGAACAGAAATTTGAAGCATAAGAGGTTAGTTAAATGTATGCAAATTCTTACTAATTGTTGAAAAATTATAGTACATTTAAGCATTTGATTAAAATCAGAAGTCAAATATTACAGTTTCTTAAATGCTTAAAAAGCACAAAAAATTCACATTTTTGAAAGTTCATCACCTTATTTTTACCCAAAACTCTTACAAAACTGTTAATTTTGTGAACAGTAAAAGCTGATACTTAGCACTTGGCATGTACCAAAGCAGCTGACCCCAACAACAGCTCTATGAGATGGTATAGAGGGAAAATTCTCTATAACCACATTTCCCCTCTAGTCTCACACCACAGTAACAACCAACACAGAAGACTTCCGTGACCAAATGTGTGGGTTTTTTTTTTCTCCAAACATCAAGCAGCAGACACCAGCTGGGTGTCCTCTAATTTAGTTACAACATTATCTATCCAGAGATAATGTCAGATCCCACAATTTGAGGGCTCAGTCCCCAAGACTGCTCCCCCGCAACACACACCAGTCTCAAGTCTGTGCCTCTGGAACTTCTGACTGACCGGCTTCAAGTTGTTACCACGATCCCCATTTTGGGTTCGATTAATTTGCTAGAGTGGCCCTCAGAACTTAGGGAAACACTTACTTACATCTCCTCATGTATTATAAAGGATATTGCAAAGGATACAGATGAAGAGACACATAGGATGAGGTATGGGGAAAGGGGCACAGAGCTTCCATGCCCTCCCTGGGTGCACCATCCTCTAGAAAACTCCACGTCTTCATCTATCCAGAAGCTCCAGGAGTCCAGTCCTCTTGGGTTTCTAAGGGAGATTCATGATGTCAGCATTCATTCCCCCAGAGTATAGGATGGGATACTCTCCTGGCAAGGTCTAAAGACCTATAATCAGGAAGGCAGGGGAAGAGAGTGAAAAGGCAGGAGAGGGTCAGAGGCCTGCCCCTGAGGCCTCACACACTTAACATTATAACAAACAACTGTAACAAGGGCTACGGGAATTATGAGCCAGGAACCATGAACAAAAAAACCAATATATCTATCTGCCTATATATATATCATAGCACCACAGATGAGTTGCATTATTATGCCCATTTGACAGATGAGTACATTAAGGCACAGAGAGGTTGAGTCCTTGTCCAAGTTCCTGCTGCTGGTAAGATGCAACTCTCTAATTTGAACCCAGGTGATGTGGCTCTGAAGTTTAGACCATTGACCACTTCTTTGCACTGGACTCGAAATGTTACCTTCATTATATTTTCTCTCCTGTGCCACTTGGTGTCACTTCCTTTGACCTCAGTGGTTCGGGTTCTCACACTTCTCCAGAATTTAGTGCTGCCTTGAGCGCTGTAAGTTCAGATGATGGGCTGATGGTGTCTTGATGAGGTCCAGATGTGGTCCCTGAGCCACTGGACATCAGGCAAGAACATCTCATGGTCACATATTTGTACATGGTTATGGCCACCGGGAAGGCCAGAAGGGAAGACAGGAGCGGGGTGAGGTCCTGCTTCCTGAGAATGTAAGACGAATAGTGACATATCATTTTATGAACTTGAAATCATGTCACTCCACTCACCACTGAGGCCTGAGAGCAGTTAGTCCTGATGTCCCCAGGTGTTAAATCATGTGACCTGTGAAAGTGTGTCAAGAGACCTACTTATATTTGATGAAGCCCCCCTATAAGTGCTGTTTTTATCGTTTTAAATAAACGAATTTGTCAAACGATGGAATAGGGCGTCTCTGTGTCAAGTTGTAAATCACTATCCTCGAGGCTACTTGCTGAGTCAGTGAGTCATTATATTTATGTTTTGACAAATAGTGCCAGTATCCCTGCAAGTGACATCACTGAATTATAGTACCACAGCCCTTTATGAATAGCCTTGTGATGATGATGATTATCTCAATAATAAGACTGCTAATAATAGCAGCTCTTACATATTTAGCGTCACGTGCCAGGCCTTGTGCTGAGCACTTTTACATCACCTTTCTTAAGGTAGGTAAGAGTATTTTTCCATTTTCATCACTGGACTTTGAATTAGAGCCTCGTTTCCCAAGGTTGAATCAGCATCCAAATCCCCTGGAACAGCTTGTTAAAGCATAGACTGCTGGGCTCACCAACAGTGTTTCTGATCCAGTATATCTGAGTGGGACCTAATGGCTTACATTTCTAACAAATTTCCATGTGATGCCGATGTTGAGTTGCTAGTCCAGGGACCACCATTTGGTAAACATTGAATTAAAGAAATGATTACTGTCGGCCAGGCGTGGTGGCTCACACCTGTAATCCCAGCACTTTGGGAGGCCGAGGCCAGCAGATCACAAGGTCAGGAGTTTGAGAACAGCCTGACCAACATGGTGAAATCTTGTCTGTACTAAAAATATAAAAATTAGCCAGGCATGGTGGCATGCGCCTGTAATCCCAGCTACTCAGGAAGCTGTGACAGGAGAATCACTTGAACCCGGGAGGCGAAGGTTGCAGTGAGGCAAGATCGCGCCACTGCACTCCAGTCTGGGTGACAGATCGAGACTCCGAGACTCCGTCTCAACAACAACAACAACAGCAACAACAACAAAAGAAATGTTTACTGTCACTTTACAAAGCCCGGCAAGGGAGTTGTTATCTTCCTGTTTGAATTTTACATTTTGGTCCTTGATGTCCTTAGGTGTAAGGTCATCACCCGGGCCATAATAGCCTGGGAGGGGCGAGGATCAATTTAGAGACTGTGGACCCGAGAGGCCCCCAGTGGCTGTGTTCCAGAACACAGGTAACCTTGTGGAGACCTCTCAGGGTGAGGAATATCCAGGTGGCCACAGAAAGAGGAAAAGCCTCATTCCCATTCACAGAGGTGGGAAACGCCACTTCCTAGCATACCTTAAGGTGCTACTTGTCATTGCCATGGAAAACTGCAGGAAGCCTTACATCTAGCTGTATTCAGGGCAGAAACTACCCAAAAGACTGTGCCCCTGGGTGTGTGTTAGGAACCCCCCTAGGGGGAATCCAATCCTCAACCCCTTCCGGCCACAGGTATGTACACGGCTGAAGACTGGGAGAGCGGGAGAGAGGTGAGGAGAGTCTGTGGACAAAACTGAGGTGAGCAGTGCTTTTGGAATTGCTGTTCATTTAGGGCAGAGAGAGCCTTGGGGCACGCTGAAAGCCAAGAAGGGCACTGACATTATCTTTGCAGTTGCCATCTGTTTTCAAGCAAAGCCGGATTGCCATGGACGGTTGTGAATAGGTATGATTATGGAAGACACTTAGATATTTAACGTGAATCCATTTCAATATTTATCACTAATAGCATGCAGGAGTCCCTTTGGGTTGAATACATACCAGACCAGAGTTAGTATCTAGCAGTCACCACCCTTTCTACTCTTATTGCCATTAGAACTTCTCTGATTTTTTTTTTTTTTTTTTTTGAGTCGGAGTTTCGCTCTTGTTGCCCAGGCTGGAGTAAAGTAGCGCCATTTCAGCTCACTGCAACCTCTGCCTCCCAGATTCAAGCAACTCTCCTGTCTCAGCCTCCCAAGTAGCTGGGATTACAGGCACATGCCACCATGACTGGCTAATTTTTGTATTTTTAGTAGAGGCGGGGTTTTACCATATTGGTCAGGCTAGTCTCGAACTCCTGACCTCAGGTGATCTGCCTGCCTTGGCCTCCCAAAGTGCTGGGATTACAGGAGTGAGCCACCGTGCCCGGCCTCTGATTATTTTTTCATTTGTTGTGCTTGTGGCTCAATCCCTTGCTTCATTCCAGGCTCGCCCCAAAGTGTCCTCCTCCAGGAAGCTTTCCTTGGTTGTTCCATGAAAATTTACATACCCCTCATCTCTTCTCCTTGCTTTTATTTTGTTGTCTTCAGAATCTGTACGATCCTGCTGACAGTCTCTTCTGCATTGATTTAGTATCTTGTGGATGATCTATCTCCACTCCCAGAATAGGAGCTCCTGTTTGTGCTCTATCACCAGACCTAGAGCAGTGCTAGGTATGTTATAAGCGCTCAATAAATGGCTAGTGAAGCAATGATGTTCCCTTCACACTTAAAATAATCCCACCTCCCTCAACTATGGCTTGGAAGACCCCACACCACAGGACTATCTGTGACCTTGTCTCCTCCCTTTCTTCCTTTGCTCATTGCCTCCAGCCACATTGACCTGAACCTGCCAAGCTCTTCCCAGATTTTGCCTGTGGAGTTCCCTCAGACTGGGACACTGTCCCCAGATCTCTTCTTGGCCGCCCTTTCACATTCTTTCAGGATCTTCCCAAATATCACCTCTTTGGAGAGGCCTTTCCTGGCAGTTCTAGTTAAAATAACCCTTGTCTGTGCCTGCCCTTGTTTTGGCATTTTCATGCTAAGAATTTGGCACAGTCACAAAGCAGAAATGTGGACTGGGTTGAGCTTTTCCAGGCTGCTGAGGGAGAAAATAGGAAAAATACTAACAAATAACAAATCAACCGTAATAGCTGGCCTTCACTGAGCTCTTGTTATATGCTGGGAGTTACTATGTATTACCTCATTTAACTCTCACTTCCTCTGAGTTAGCTTCTGTTATTACTCCTACTTTACAAAAAAAAGGAACTTGCAATTCAGAGAGATTAAGTTACCTGCCCATGGTCACACCGCTCTTGAGTAGTAGAAACTGAAACCCAGTGTGTCAACCACCAGAGCCTCCAGTCTTAATCACAGTACTCACAGTGGGCCGAGGAGGCCTGCAGGATGATAACTAAACTCACCTTTGCAGGGAGGACAGGTAGAATTAGGAATGAGGAGGGTATGGAGAATAGTCCAGTCATGGACAAATGCAGGGGTATATGTCAGTCAAGGAGGCATGAAAGGACCTGTGTGGTTGCTGAGGGCCGCCAGTACGCTGAGACATGTCCCAGATGGCAAGATGGTGAGACCCTTTGCTGGGGATTTATCCCACACTGACTGTGATGATGGAGGAGTAGAGACTACACAGGCGGACCCTGTACTAGAGGGACCAGGGTTCAGATATGGGTGACTACCTTGAGCTCCCTGAGCCTCAGCTCACTGAGTGAGGCTTCACTTACATGCAAATGATGAATGCATTTACTTCATCAGCCATGGTACTATTAATAAAAGTAGCAAAACCCACCAGGTACACACGTGGGCCAGGCATTCCAGTGTTTGCCTTATGAACATTTTCTCTGTCATTCTCACAACAATCTGGTAAAGTGGGAATTGTTACTGTTGTCGATGCAGAAATTGCAGCTCAGAGAAAGCAAGGTCACACACCTGGCAAGTGTCAGACTCAAGGGCTGGAAGCAAACTTGAGAGTCTGGCTTCAGAGCTGGGAACATTTAATCACTTTAATATGGTATGTAAAGTGCTCAGCATGGAGCCAAGCACACAGTGAGGACAAGTCAAACGCAGCAGCAGCTGCTGCTGCCGTTCCCACTATTGGTCTGATGATTATTGTCATCATTATTTCCTCCTTTCTGTGACGTCCTAGAGTGTTCACTCTCTGCTCTTCTCCGGGCATGTGGGCTTATGATTGTCTTGTGCCATTTTTCAGTAGCTTCCCCTGTGAAAGACTTTTCACTCTAACACAATTGCATTCTCTTCAAAGGCAGCATCCATTCTCCCCACCCACCAGAAGCCTAGTAAAGAGCTAGTTCCCCAGGAGGTACACAGTTATCCAGACTTTGTTTCACTCCGGATCTTGTCCCTTGACCAAGTGACAGGCTCTAATTCCATCCTATGGGCATCCCTGCTTCTCTTAGACTTTCTGGGGGTCAGTGACCATTGTGAATGCGGACATAATCTTTACTAAGAGGTCCTGGCCCAGAGGACCTGGTCCAAGGGACCTTGAATCAGGAGGTGATGCTGCAGATCTGGGAACACAGTCTTGCTGGGTAGGTCCTTACCTGTCCTTACTTAGGGAACTTGCAGACTCTTTTTTCATTCTGCCCTCTTGCTCCAGGCTTGCTTAGGCCGGAATGCATACGGGGCCCACCTTCATACCCCATGGTAGCTCCTGCCTTGCTTGGGTCTCATATTCTGCCTGGTCGCCCCATGATCCTATCAGGGATTGGTGTGGCTAGAATTAGCGTCCCATTCAAAATGATTCATAACAAAGAGAGAATGTACTGGAAGGGAATGAGGATATATTGTGGAAGCTAAGTGCAGAATGTCCACTGGGCCCTATGGGAGACTGAAATCGAGAACTGAAAGGAACCACGATATGTCCTGGCCTTGGATGGGGAGGGGGGTCTCTTGTCATTGCTTATTTCTTTGTGCCTGCTTATGCCACTGTCTGCTGATTGCCTTTTTCTGCTGCAGTGAGTTTAAGGGAAGAATTATCTGCCCCAGTTCTCACTCTCTGAGGCCCCCAGGTTCCTTGCCTCTACTTTTCCCTTCAAGTTTTACATCTTTACTCTCGATATTTCTCTGCAGTTGAACGTGCCTGCATTATTAATAAAAGTAGCAAACCCACCAGGTGCATACACGGGCCTGGCATTCCAGTGTTTGCCGTGTGAACATTTTCTCTGTGATTCTCACAACAACCTGGTAAAGTGGGAATTGTTACTGTTGTCCTTGCAGCGGGACATAAACATGTGACCCCGTATTTCCCTCAACTTCTTACTGCAATGCCCATCACAGTCTGGCCTCAGTCTGAGAACCTCTGCCTAAATTTCCACAAGAGGGAAGTGGAGTGGCCCAGTTCGGTTGGATAAGGGAGTCCCCACAGCCCAGTTAGCAAGGGCCATTGTTGATGAGCTGTTCTCCAAGAATGAGGGTAAGTCAGGCAGACACCCAGGAGGCATTTGCCATCACTGTCACCTGGTATCTTTTGGGAAAAAAAATATAGTCTCAGTTACAGATTAAAATCTCAGTTGTTCCCTATGCCTATAGGATGGTTCCTTGTTTCCTAAGTTATGGGCCAGGATCCTCCACTGGTAAGGAGATGACTGTAGAGGGTACACAAACACATCATCAAATGACATTGAAAGACAGCCTGAGAAAGCTGTTTCTTTCCTTCCTTCTCTTGTGGGCCAACATAAGGACAAGCAACTCCTATGTCATGAGCACTGATATGATGTCATCAAGCCCGTCCTAGGCACTGTTTTTGTTCCACTCATTTAATGCAGCCTCTCAGTCTTTGGCAATTAAAAAAAAGTTCAGCCAGTGCAGTGTGTTTCAATTTAGAATATGGCCTTTCATTTTATGATGATGTCCTCTGCCTTCTTTGCTTTTAAACGTCATTTCTTTTTTGAAATACTGGGGAGAGTAAATGATACTTGATGTCTGTATAAATGTACTTAACTAGCCAAATAACTGTGAGTTTCCCAGGTTTTGATTTTTTGCTGGTTCACAGAATGCTAAAGTCTGGGAGTCACCAAGTTGGTCCCTGTTGTCCATGTCAAAATCTTCCCAGTTACATCCCTTTTTCTCTACAGTTCATGTTCTCCACAGCTGCTAGCCCCACATTGGGCTTATAAGCCATATGCTTTAGTGTAGCACTTGGGAGCCTGGGCTCTGGGGCCAGACTGCCTATTGGTGTTAAATTGTCACTCATGGGCTCTGTAACCCTGGGCAAGTTAATTAACCTCTTTTTCAGTGAGCAGTCTGTCTAGAGCTTCCTGGGGTCTTGCAGCTACCAGTTCTCTTGTTGCCAGAGAAGAAAAATATCCCTGTCTCTGGGTCCTCTGCTCACTGTTTTGCACTATTCTGGAAGAAGACACATGGTGTGGGACTCTGGAGTACCTCCTCAATTGAAATGACCATGAGGACGGCCTAGAGTGAAGAGATGAATCTGATCTACATTGGGGTTCTGTGCTATGAGCTTATGAGCTTTTGGTGAGAAATCTGCCTTCAAGATGACCTCACCTAGTGAGACCTACAGAGGCATACTCTGCAAGAATGGGGACCACCTGGAGCATTTATGTGGGAGCTGTTCTGTGATGGTTTCTGGGATGGAGTTATCTGGATACAACCAGAGGGAGCCTTGTATGTTCAAAAACAGGAGTCTGGAATGGGTTCAGGGAACAGAGAAGCAATGATAGAGGAAAACTATTAAACTTGTTTTCTTCTTTCTGAATCCTCATCAGTAGGAATTTCATTTCTACTAGCAATGCTTTACTGAGCCCTGGGCCTGACCTCCAAGTTGCTGAGATACAAGCCCTCAGCGAATCCACCCTGGCTTGGATCCAGAACGCTACTGGGTCCAGGCCCTGTTCAGGAGGATGCTGGCCCCTAGACTTTGCCCTGTCACTTGTGTTTGTGCAAGGAGTTGTCCTGGCTCTGCAACCTCATCTGCCTGTTGGATCCTTCTTCACAGAAACTATTTAATAAAAGTGTCCGTATTTTGTATTTGTGCATGGAGCTGTGTGTTTGTGTCCCCAGGTAGAGTCACTGCTTCTATAGGAAGCTCTTTCCTGTGAGGGTTAGAGATGGTTGTTTATCCTCGCTCCCCAGCTGGCTCCCTTTACTGCCTTCCTTAATATCATGACTGATATTCAGCAGCAAAATTGAATTATTTGTTAGTTATTGGCTTTTCTATTCCAATTGAAAAAGTACCTTAATATCAGCCATAACAAAAACCATTATGGCCCCTATTTCCAGGTTCCCAAGTCAATATTCATCCTTGGAATAACTAAACTCTATTTTATTTAATGTTTTGTCTCTTCCTTATATCATGTGTATTCCCAAGGCCTCAAGGGATGCAGGCCATGGTCATATCTGGCATGTCACTATGCATTCAATTTTGACAAAAGCCTTAGGTTGACACTCGTCCTTTCTAATGTCATCATTAGTAGTTTTCTCTCATTTTTCTATTTGGTCTCATATGGACATAGGAAACACCTCATCCTCTGACATTGTTGGATTCCATGTAATTCCCTCCCCATTAAAAATCACCTAGCTCTCTTGTAGCCCATACTGTCTAACTACAAATCTTGCTATCACTTCTACCAGCACCCTGTTTAAATTTCTTCCTTCATTTGGGGCCTAGGCTCATGTCATCTCCTGCCTCTCCTGTTCCTGTCACCATCTGCGTTGACTTAAACATGTATATGGTTATCCCAACCAAAGCTCCATGCCTTCAGATCTTTGCCATCTTTACTTCCAAAAATGTTTTATTTCATTCCACTGCAGCCAAGACTCCCATGGTTACACTCTGAATATTGTCCTCATGAGTGATGGCTCCACCTGCAAAACATGACTTCTCTCATTATCGCCTCTTACTTATACATACCCTTAGCCCCGTGTGCCCTTACATTCTCAGTTATTTTGTCATCAGGACTTCGAATCCAATGGCATTAGCATGCTCTTATTCTCAGTGACCTTCTTCCCACTATAGAAATCTCATATTTCAGGTCCATTATCAAGAACTGCATTATCCAAAATAGTAGACATATGTAGGCACAGAACACTTCAGAAGAAAAAGAAAAGTCTGTTATATTTATCCATATTTCTGCTTATTGTATTCTTTATTTTTTCCTCATGTGCCAAGATTCAATTTTTTACTTCTTTCTGTTTAGATAACTTCCTTGTAGTAGTATATCCTACCATTCTTGTAGGATATACTAGCTAGTGACAAATTATCTTGTAATTTTTCTTTATGTGAGAACGTCTTGATTTTCCCTTGATTCCTGGATGACACTTTTTCTTTCCCAGATATGAAATTCTAGGCTGACAGTTCTCTTGTTTCTGCACTTGACAGTATTGTACTGCTTCATTCTGGCTTTCATGGTTTCTGATAAGAAATCCACTGTCATTATAATTGCTTTTCTTTTAAAGGTGAAGTGTCATTTTCTTTGGTTCCTTTCATAATTTTCTTTTTGTCTTTATCAGAAGTCTAATTATGCTGTGTCTTAGTGTGGATTTCTTTGGTTGTTACCCAGTTTGGAGGTTTCCTTACCTTCTGGGCTCTGTATATTTTTGTTTTGATAAATCTGGGAAGTTTCTAGCTTTTATGTCTGTGAGTCCTTTTTCAGTTCCTCCCTTACTTTTTGAAACTCAGTCAGTTTATCAATTCTCCCCAATGAAAAATTATTCACCTCTCCCCTTTTCATACTGTACTCCTTGGAGGGAAGTCTCTACACATAGCACATACTTAAGAACTGGAAAGTTATGCTTCCCTCGTTGAAGGTAGCGTATCTATATAAATGTTCAACACGGGAGATTTGGCCCTTCTCCATGATGTAGTAATTTGTTTCATGATTTATTTATATCTGTATGGGCTCATGGATATTTATTTTAAGCTTTGGATTTTAATCCTGTAGTATTTTATTTATTGTCTTCCGTGAATTGCTCCATCTTTATGATGATTGGGAACTATTTCAGTTGACTCCTGTGCTCTTTCGACATACCCTCATCAATGTATGTAGCCATTTATTTTTGCATTTCCTTACTTTCTGGCACTACAAGAACCTACAGGCTCATCTTTTGTGTTTCCTGTGTCAGCCCTAAAATCAGCCATTACTCCAGGGAGCCTTGGATCCTTTTATGGGAGAATTGTATTAGAAACTGAAATCTGGGTGCTTGGTGTGCTCGTTTCTGCTGTGGTGTCATTTATTTGAGACCCCCTCAGCTGAGAAAGCAAATAAATATGTGTGTACTAATCCATGTATACATTTCTATAAATATTTGTGTTACCATTATATCTATATTAAGCTAAACCTGAGTCATACCTATGTCTCCAACTCTAGTACCACATAGATCATTCTAGCTTCCTCCCCTCGCTTATCTGTAAACTCCCATTTCAACAATGAGAATCCTAGTTCCCACCATCTGCCATCATTTATTTAATTAGCTCACTCCCATATGCATATAAGTATCAGATTTATTAACCCATATCCTCATAGGAAACAACTTTATTTACTAAAGTTCAGTGTTTATGTACAATGTATTTTGCCTTTAATCTTTCTTTTATTTTTTATTTTAATTTTTGTGAGTATGTAGTATATATATGGTATAAGATGTGTAAGATATATTTTGATACAGGTATACAGTGTGTAATAATCACATCTGGGTAAGTGGGGTATCCACCTCATGTATTTGCCCTTTGTGTTGTAAACAATCCAACTATACTCATTTACTTATTTAAAAATGTTCAGTTGATATGGTTTGGATTTGTGTCACTGCCCAAATCTCATGTAAAATTGGAGGAAGGGCCTGGTAGGAGGTGACTGGATCATGAAGGCGGATTTCTCCCTTGCTGTTTTCATGACAGTCAGTGAGTTCTCAAGAGATCTGACAGTTTAGAAGTTTGTAATACTTCCTCCTTTGCTCTCTCTAACTCCTGCCGCCATGTGAAGAAGGGGCTTGCTTCCCCTTTGCCTTCCACCATTACTGTAAGTTTCCTGAGGCCTCCCAATCATGCCTCCTGTTAATCCTGCAGAACTGTGAGTCAACTGAACCTCTTTTATTCATAAATTAGCCAGTCTCAGGTAGTTCTTTACAGCAGTATGAGAACAAAGTAATACAACAGTTCAATTATTATTGACTATAGTCACCCTGTTGTGCTACAAAATACTAGATCTTATTCATTCTTTCTATTTCTTGTACCCATTGACCATTCACATTTCCCCTGTAGCCCACCCCCCACTATGCTTCCTAACCTCTGGTAACCATCCTTCCACTCTCTATGTCCATGAGTTCAGTTGTTTTCATTTTTAGCTCCCACAAGTAAGTGAGAACATGTGAAGTTTGTATTTCTGTGACTGGCTTGTTTCACTTAACATAATGGCCTCCAGTTCTATCCATGTTGTTGCAAATGACCATATCTCATTCATTTTATGGCTAAATAGTATTCCACTGTGTATATGTACCTCATTTTCTTTATCCATTTGTCTATTGATGGACACTTAAGTTGCTTCTAAATATTGGCTATTGTGAACAATGCTGCAAGAAACATGGGAGTGCAGGTATCTCTTTGATATATTGATTTCCTTTCTTTTGGAGATATACCCAGCAGTGGGGTTGTTGGATTATGTACTTTTTAGTTTTTCATGAAGCTCCAAACTGTTCTCCAGAGTGGTTGTACTAATTTACATCACCACTCCTCACCAGCGTTTGTTATTGCTTCTTTTGGATAAAAGCCATGTTAACAGGGGTGAGAAGATGTTTCACTGTGGTTTTGATTTGCATTTCTCTGATGATCAATGATTTTAAGTACCTTTTCATATTCCTGTTTGCCACTTGTATGTCTTCTTTTGATAAATGTGTATTCAGACCTTTTGCCCACCTAAAAAAATCAGATTATTAGCTTTTTTTCTGTAGAGTTTTGAGCTCCTTATATGTTCTAATTATTAATCCCTTGTCAGATAGGTAACTTGCAAATATTCTCTCCCATTCTGTGAGTTTTCTCCTCACTTTTCTTATTATTTCCTTTGCTGTGCAGAAGCTTTTAAACTTGATGTGATCTCATTTGTCCTTCCCTTTAATCTTAAAGACCACTCATTTCCAGTGTTATTTAATACTTAAGCCAATACCTTTCCCTTCGTCCCTTTCGGTGAGGTTGTTTCATACATTTTTAATACAGTTAGATCCTTTCATCACATTCTGCATTACTTTCTAGGATCCCCTGACCTTCTAAATGATTTTTTAAAAATAGTTTTCATTAAGGTTCACTCTTTGCGGTGTAAGTTATATGGGTTTTGACAAATGCATAATGTCTTGTATCCAGCATTATATATAACACAGAATAATTTTACTGCACCAGAATTCCCTTGTTCTTCACCTATTCATCCTTCTCTTCTCCCTCTGAATCCTTGGTAACCAATTATCCATTTATTGTCTCCGTAGTTCTTTTTTCTGTCCCAGAATGTCATATGATTGGAATCATAAAGTACATACCTTTTACATATTGGCTTCTTTCACATAACAATATGAATTTAAGATTCTTCCATGTCTTTAATGACATGATACCTCATTTTATTGTATCACTGAATAACCATTAATTATATTGTTGTATCACAGTTTATTCCTTCAGCTATTGAAGATAATCTTGATTACTTCCAACCTAAACATTTATATGTAGTTTTTTGTGTGAACGTATGTTATTAAATCAATTGGGTAAATACCTAAGATTGCAATTGCTGGATTGTATGTATTAAGACTATGTTTAATTTTGTAAGAGATTGCCAAGCTGTCATCCAAAGTGGCTACACTATTTTGCATTCCCACCAGCAATAAATGTGAGTTCCTGTGGCTCTGCTTTTTGCCAGAATTTGGTTTTGTCACTTTTTTGGATTTTAGCCATTCTAGTAGGTCTTTGCCTTTGCATATAAACTTTAGATCAGCTTGTCTACTTCCACAAAAAGCTTCCTGGGATTTGGACTGCGATATGCTTTGAACGTATATAGATCAAATTGGGAAGAATTAACATCTTAATAACTGCATTTTCTAGTACAGGAAAATGTAATATCTCTCCATTTATGTGTATTCTCTTAGGTATTGTTTATCAGAATTTTTTGGTTTTCTCCATATATATCCTGTACAAATTTTATTAAATGTGTAACTATTTCATTTTTTATCCTACTAGAAAGGATACTGTGTTCTTAATATCAAATTCTACTCATTCATTGCTAGAATACAGGAAGGCATTGATTTTTTAATATTAATATCATATCCTGCAAACTTGCTATAATCACGTATTAGGTTCATCAGTTTTGTTTTGTTTTTCATAATTTTCTCCCCGAATTTTCTATATAGGCAGTCATGTCATCTGTGAACAATGACATTTTAATTTTTTTCTTCCCCACCTTTATGTCTTTTATTTCCTTTTCTTATCTTCTTGCGCTAGCTAGGACTTCCAGTGTAACATCTTTGCTTTGTTCTCACTCTTAGAGGAAAACATCGAGTTTGTCACTATTAAGGATAATTACAACTGAATGGTTTTGTACTTGTTCATTACCAAGTTGAGGAAGTTTCCCTCTGCATTAGATTTCTAAAGCTGTGATGATAAAGTATTACAGACTGGACGTCTTAACAAAAGAATTATGTTTTGTCACAATTCTGGAGGCTGAAAATACAAGATCAAGGCATTGACAGAGATAATATCTTCTGTGGTTTATCTCCTCGCCTGGCAGATGGCTGTCGTCTCTCTATATCTTCGCATGGTCTTTACTCTCTATGTGTCTGGGTCCTAATATCTTTTTTTTTTCTTTTTTTTCTTTTTGAGACAGAGTCTCACTTTGTCACCCAGGCTGGAGTGCAGTGGCGCAGTCACAGCTCACTGCAGCCTTGACCTTCTGGGCTCAAGCAGTCATCACACTACAAACTCCTGAGTAGCTGGAACCACAGGCATGTGCCACCATGCCTGGCCTGATCTCCTTTTGTTATAAAGACACAAGTCATATTGGCTTAGGGCCCACTCCTGCAACCCCATTTTAACTAAGTTACCTTTTTAAAGATCCATATCCAAAAAGTTACATTCTGAGGTACTGAGGGTTAGGACTTCCATATATGCATTTGCTGGGGACACATCTCAGCGCATACCTTCTGTCACTAGTTTATGGACAGTGTTTTCTTTATTATTATTAGGCGTTAAATGTCATGAAATGCTTTTTAGGTAACAATTGAATGATCATATTGTTTTCCTTTTTTAGCCTATTTATACAGTATATCACATAATTGGTTTTCAAGTGTTGAGCCATCCTTAAATACCTGGAATAAATTTCAGTTGTTCCTGGTGTAGAATGCATTTTATGTATTGCTAGATTCATTTTATTGAGGATTTTTTACATCTGCATTAATTTGGTATATTGTTTTTCACTTTCCTTTTCTTGTGATGCCATTATTTTGTTTGGTATAAGAGTATTACTGGCCTCATAGAATCAGTTGGGAAGCGTTCTTTATTTTCTATTTTTTGGAAAGTTTCGAGAGACATTGGTGATTATTATTTTTTAAATATTGGGTAGAATTCAGCAGGGAAACCATCTGGGCATGGCTTTTTTTGCAGGAAGGTTTAAAAGTACTAATTCACTTTATTTTTGTAGTTCTATCTAGATTTTATACTTGTTCTTAAAACAGTTTTAGTAATTTATGTTTTTCTAGAAATTCTTGTATTTCATCTAAGTTATCTAATTGGTTGTCATAGAGTTGTCTTTTTTTTTATAATCTGCATTTCTCGGCAGTTGGTCCCCTCTTTTATTTCTGATATCAGTAATCTAATTTTACTTTCTTTTCTTCTTAGTCTGTTTTCTTGATAAAGGTTTTCCAGCTTTGTTGGTCTTTTCAAACAAAGAAATCTTGATTTTATTGATATGCTCTATTTTCATAGTCTTTATTTGAGTTTTCCCACTTTGTTTTTTCATTATTTTCTTCTTGTCTAAGGTTCAATTTTGCTTATCTTTTTTTAATACCTTCCCAAGTAGGTGGGATACACATTTGAGAGCTTCCTTTTTAAAATATATGAGTTTAGAGCTATAAATTCCTTAGTACTGCTTTCATTGGTTCCTCAAAATTTAAGTGATATGTCTTCATTTTCTTTGATCTCTTTTTTTTTTGGCAATTTTTCACATGATTTCTTCTTTGATCCATTGGTTATATAAAAGTGTCTTGTTTAACTTCCATATGTTGGTGAATTTCTCATATTTTTGGTACTGATTTGTAATTTCATTACATTGTGCAACATTGAGCTAAGGGACATGAGACATTCTGATGGCCTGTCTCTTCCAGGGACAGACCATACATCTTGACTAGGAGCTGAGGGTAAGAGGGCCCCATCTTCTTGGCCCTATCTGCCTGATGTGGATCTTCTGTTACGCTGAACTGAGTGGGGAGAGGGAGAGAGAAGGGTGTGCCTCAAGTGACACAGGTTTTCACTGTTTATTCTTTTATTTTCTTTTTTAAGCAAGATTTGGTAGATTTTTTTGAATAAATATTTCTTCATTTTCTGTGTGCCCTTAGGACTCTTTATAGATAAGATAAATGGTTGTTTTTATAAAATAGTTTTTACCTATTGTGGTTGCTACTCTTGAGAGTTGGTTCACCTTGTTCCTCATATCATCAGCCCAGAAGCTAAATCTGTTATTTATTTCTTCATAAACTTTGTTTATGAAAAAGTTTTCTTTTAGGAAGAACCTGAAGCAAATCTCCATCGCTAAGGTAGCATTTTAAATTTTAGAATAGAAACATCTGGTAGGAATAGAAATACCATGAGTAAGGTAGTTTCTCCTTATTTCCCTACAATTTATAGGTAAATAAATCATCAATCTAAATTTTTAAAGGGCTGAACTAATCTGAATTATAAACATCTGTATTCGTCTGTCCTCACACTGCTAATAAAGACATACTCGACACTGGGTAATTTATAAAGGAAAGAGGTTTAATTGATTCACAGTTCCATATGGCTGGGAAGGCCTCACAATCATAGAAAATGAATGAGGAACAAAGTCACATTATGGCAGCAGGCAAGAGAGCTTTTGCAGGGGAACTCTCATTTATAAAGTGATCAGGCCTTTTGAGACTTAGTCACTACACAAACAGTATGGGGGAAACGACCCCCGTGATTCAGTTATCTCCACCTGGCCCCACCCTTGACATGTGGGGGTTATTACAATCCAAGATGAGATTTTCGAGTGGGGGGAACACAGCCAAACGATAGCAACATGTTAGATTAAATACAGTTATTTCAAATGCTTTCATTGCACTTCTTTGGAGTTACATTTTCAAAATAAAGGCAGTAATTTATAGTAGTAAAGACTTTCCAGACACTGTGCTTACAGATTCATTTTTAAATGTAACTGCAACAGAAACACATCTTTCTGAGCGTTATGTGTCACTTTTCAACTGATTGGCAGCTCCTCATTTGGTGAGCACATTCAGGCACCTGCACAGATAGCCGAATTGGAAACGCTACTGAGTAAAAGTGCTAAGCCCAACAGAATAGTGATGAAAGCCAGGAAGTTGTCCGAGATATTTCTCACGGAGAACAGGGGGGTAGAGGGAAAATACAGACCCACTAATTTTACTCTTGACACACTTGCGTGTAGGTGGTGTGTATAAATGTGTGTGTTTGGTATGTGTGTAGCAAACATACCAAAAAGTATGCTCATGGGTCACTCATCATTTTTCGGTTTTCCCCAAAACCTAAATGTAAACTTTGTAAACTTAAATTTACAAAATGGTGTGATAGGCTTTCTCCGCGGCCTATCACACCATTTTGTAAATTTAAATTTCCGTGAAAGAGAACTGAGAGTTTCTTTTTCTTCCCAAGCCATTTTATTTGTTGTTAGAATGTATTTAGCTTATGCCTCATAATGGATGAGAGTGTCTTGGCAATTACTTCACACTCTAAACAACTACTCTCTTCATGGGTAAAATAAATTGAACGAGAGAATAAAAAATGCAGCGTAGTGTAGGTGCTGGGATAGAAATCTGTGACCTGGGCTCTGCAATTACTTATCAATATCTTACTAAAGAAAGCATTTTATTATTTTTGCACCTCAGTTTTCCCAGCTACTCTATAAAGGAATAAAATGTATTATGTATGTGTAGTATACTTTTGAACTCAATTACAATTTATATTTTACAGAAAATACCAAAAGCTCCTTTATTAAAATTGCTCGTTAATAAATATTACTGACCCACTTAATAGGTTATAATCTAAAGGAAGATTCAAAGAAACCACATACCTAATGCCAATTTTATATTTTATTTTCTAATCCTTCTTATTAATCACTACTTAATCTAACCACTTTTTAATCTAACTGCTGTTTTCCCTTAGGGGAGGGGCAAAATATTCCAGAACCTGGAATTTTTCTTTCTTGTAGGTAGTATTATTGAAACCTGCATATTCTTTAGTCCCATCAGAGATGTTTCTTGGCCTCTTTTTTATTTTTTTAATTTTTAATTTTTGTGGGTACATGGTAGGTGTACATATTTATGAGGTACGTGAGCTGTTTTGATACAGTCATGCAATGCACAATAATACAATCATGAAGGAGGGGTATTCATCCCCTCAAGCATTTATCCTTTGTGTTACAAAAACATCAAATTATCCTCTTTTAGTTGTTTTGAAAATGTACAATTAAATTATTTTGACTACAGTCACCAAAAATATTTAGAAAGTATGAATCAGACTTCATACTTCACAAATATTTTTGACACATTTAACATCCCCTCGTCCCCAAGTCCTACTACCATTCCTAATCTTTGGTAACCATCCTCCTACTTTCTATTTCCAGGAGTCCAATTGTTTTCATTTTTAGATCCCACAGATAAGTGAGAACATGTGATGTTGGTCTTTCTGTGCCTGTCTTAATTTATTTCACTTAACATATTGATCTCCAGTTGCATCCATGTTGTTGCAAATGACTTGATCTTATTCTTTTCTATGGATGTATAGTACTCCATTGTGTATAAGTACTGCATTTTCTTTATCTATTCACGTGTTGACAGACACTTAAATTGCTACCAAATCTTGGCTATTATGAATAGTGCTTCAACAAACTTGGGAGTGGAGATACATCTTCCATATACAGATTTCCTTCTTTCTGAGTATAAACACAGGAGTAGAATGGCTGAATCATCTGGTAGCTCTATTTTTAGTTTTTTGAGGAACCTCCAAACTGTTCTGCATCGTGGTTGTACTAATTGTCATTAACAGCAACAGTGTAATAAGATTCTCTTTTCTCCACATCCTTTCCAGCATTTGTGATTGCCAGTCGTTGGGATGTAAGTTCTTTTAACTGGCGTGAGATGATATCTCATTGTAGTTTTGATTTGCATTTCTCTAATGATCAATGATATTGAGAACCTTTTCATACACCTGTCTGTCATCTGTATGTCTTCTTATGAGAAATGTCTATTCAAATCTTTTGCCCATTTTTTGATGAGATTATTAGATTTTTTCCTATAGAATTGTTTGAGATCCTCTTATATATTCTGACAATTAATCCTTTTTCAGATGGGTAGTTTGCAAATATTTTCTCCTATTCTGTGGGTTGTCTCCTCACACTGTTGATTGCTTTCTTTGCTGTGCAGAAACTTTTTAACTTGATGTGATCCCATTTGTCTATTTTTGCTTCACTTGCCTGTGCTTATAGAATATTGCTCAAGAAATTTTTGCCCAGTTTAATGTCTTGGAGATTTTCCCAGATATTTTATGGTAGAAGTTTCATGGTTTGAGGCATTAGATTTAAATCTTTAATGCATTTTGATTCTATTTTTTTGTATGGGGCAAGAGATAGGGGTCTAGTTTCATTCTTCTGCATATGGATACCCAGTTTTCTCAGCACCATTTACTTAAGAGTCTGTGTTTTCCTCATTGTATGTTCTGGGCACCTTTGTTGAAAATGAGTTCACTGTAGATGTATGGATTTGATTCTAGGTTTTGTATTCTGTTTCATTGGTCTATATGTCTATTTTTATGCCAGTACTATGATGTTATGGTTACTATAGCTCTGTAATATAATTGGATGTCAGGCCAGTTTTGTTCTTTTGCTTACGATAGCTTTGGCTATTCTGCATCTTTTGTGGTTCCATATAAATTTCACAATTTTTTTTGTTTTCTGTGAAGAATATCCTTGATATTTTGATAGGGATTGAATTAAATCTGTAAATTGCTGTGGGTATTATTATTTTAACAATGTTGATTTTTTTGAATCCATGAACATGAAATATCTTTCCATTTTCTGTGTCCCCTTCAATTTCTGTCATTAGTCTTTTGTAGTTTTCATTATGGAGAACTTTTACTTCTTTGGTTAAGTTAACTTTTGTGCATTTAACTTTCTTTGTGGCAATTGTAAAAGGGATTGTCTTTTTTACTTCTATTTCAGGTTGTTCACTGTTGGCATATAAAAACGCTACTGATTTGTGCATGTTGATTTTTGTATCCTGCAACTTCTTGAATATGTTTATTAATGCTAAGAGTTTTTTAGTAAAGTCTTAGGTTCATACAAATATAAGACCATATCATCTGCAAATAACAATAATTTGGCATCTTTCTTTTCAATTTGAATGCCATTTATATATTTCTTTTGTCTGATTGCTCTACCTAGGACTTCCAGTATTATCTTGGGTAACGGTGGAAAAACTGGGCATCCTTGTCTCTTTCCAGATCTTAGAGGAAAGGTTGTCAGTTCATCCCCATTCAGTATAATACTAGCTGTGGGTGTGTCATATATGGCTTTACTATGTTGAAGCATGTTCCTTCTATACCCAACTTTTTGAGAGTTGTTATCACGAAAGGGTGTTGACTTTTATCAAATGATTTTTCAACATCAGTGGAAATGATCTGTGGTTTTTGTCCTTCATTCTATTGATACCTTGTATCACATTGATTGGTTTGTGTATGTTGAGCCATCCTTGTATCACAAGGATAAATCTCACTTGGTTATGATGAATGATTATTAATGTATTATTGTATTTGATCTGATAGTATTTTGTTGAAGATTTTTGCATCAATATACATCAAAGATATTGGCCTATAATTTTCTTTCTGTCTTTTTTTTTTTTTTTTTTTTTTTTTGATGTGTCTTTGTCTGGTTTTGGTATCAGGGTAATAGCAGCCTTGTAGAATGAATTTGGAAATATCACCACTTCCTCTATTTTTCATAATAGTTTGAGTAGGATTGGTGTTAATTCTTTAAATGTTTAGTAGAATTAAGCAGTTAAGCCATCTGGTGATGGGCATTTTTTAATAGGAGCCTTTTTAATCTAACTTCAATCTCATTACTTGTTATTGGTCTGCTCAGGTTTTGGATTTCTTCATGGTTCAATCGTGGTAGGTTGTATGTGTCTAGAAATATGTAATTTTGTCCAGATTTTTTGTTTACTGGCGTATAGTTACCCCTGATAGCCATTAATGAGCCTTCGATTTTCTGCGGTATCAATTGTAATGTCTCCTTTTTCAACTCCGATTTTATTTATTTGGGCCTCCTCTCCTTTTTTCTTAGCAAGTCTGGTTATGGTTGGTCAATTTTGTTTAAGTTTTCATAAAACCAACGTTTTGTTTCATTGATTTTTGTGTTTTTTTAATTTCCATTTCATTTATTTCTACTAATCTTTATTATTTCTTTTCTTCTACTGCTTTTGGGGTTGGTTTGCTTTTGCTTTTATAGTCCTGTAAGATGCATCATTTGGTTATTTCATGTTTTTCTTCTTCTCTTCTTCTTTTTTTTTTGACAGAGTGTCGCTCTGTTGCCCAGACTGGAGAGCAGTGACACAATCTCAGCTCACTGCAACCTCCGCCTCCCAGGTTCAAGCGATTCTCCTGCCTCTGCCTCCTGAGTAGCTGGGATTACAGGATTTTTGTATTTTTAGTAGAGATGAGGTTTCACTGTGTTAGCCAGGATAATCTGAATCTCTTAACCTCGTGATTTGCCCACCTTGGCTTCCCAAAGTGCTGGGATTACAGTCATGAGCCACTGTGCCTGACCTATGTTTCTCTTCTTTATTAAGGTAGGCACTTACAGCTATTAACTTCCCCCTTACTACTGTTTTTTCTGTATCCCTTTTGGTATGTTGTGTTTCTATTATCATTTGTTTCAAGATATGTTTCAATTTCCTTATTAATTTCTTTATTGACTCACTGGCAATTCAGGAACATATGGTTTAATTTGTATGTGGTTGTATAGTTTCCATAATTCCTCTTGTTATTGATTTCCAGTTTTGTTTCATTGTGGACAGAGAACATGCTTGACATTATTTCTATTTTTTTTTCAATGTTCTATGACTTGTTTTGTGACCTAACATATGGTCTATCCTTGAGAATGATGCGTGTGCTGAGGAGAAGACTGTAGCCATTGGGTGCAATGTTCTGTAAATAACTATTAGATCCATTTGGTCCATAGTATATACTAAATCTTATGTTTCTTTGTTGATTTTCTCCCTGCAATATCTGTCCAATGTTGAGAGTAGGGTATTGAAATCTGTAGCAATTATTGTATTGAGGTCCATCTCTCACTTCAGCTTTAATAATATTTACTTTATTTATCTGGATGCTCCAGTGTTTGATGCATATATATTTAAAATTGTTATGTCCTCTTGCTAAATTGATCCCTTTATCATTATAAAGTGACCTTCTTTGCCTCTTCTAATAGGTTTTCTTATGAAATCTATTGTGTTTGATGTAAATATAACTACTCCTGCTCTATCTTGGCTTCAATTTGCATGGATAATTTTTTTCCATCCTTTTATATTCAGTCTTTATAGAAGTGTCTTTCTTGTAGACAGCAGATGAATGGGACTTGCTATTTTATCTATTCAATGACTCCATATCCTTTGATTAGAGAGTTTAATCCATTTACATTCAATGTCATTATTGTTCAGTAAGGACTTACTTCTGCCATTTTGTTATTTGTTCTGTGGTTGTTTTGTAGTTCCCTTTTTTCTTTCTTTACTTCCTGTCCCTGTTTTAATGAAGGTAATTTTCTCTGATGATATAATTAAGTTTCTTACTTTTTATTTCTTTGAATCCATTGTATGTTTTTTGATTTTAGGTTATCATTTAGCTTGCAAATACTATGTTATAACCAATTTTTAAAACCTGATAAGTAATTAACACTGTTTGCATAAACAGACAAGTAACATGAACACAAATGATGACCCTATGCCTTAACTTTGTCCCCCAGCTTTTTAACTTTTTATTGTTTTTATGTATATTTTATTGTACTATGTGTATCTTGAAAAATTGTTTTGGTTATTATTTTTGATTGGTTTATCATTTAGTCTTTCTACTTAGGATAAAAGTAGTTTACACATCACATTTACAATGTGATATGGTTTGGCTCTATGTCCCCACCCAAATCTCATCTTGAATTATACTCGCATAATTCTCACACGTTGTGGGAGGGACCCAGTGGGAGATAATTTGAATCATGGGGGCAGTTTCCTCCATACTGTTCTCATGGTAGTGAATAAGTCTCATGAAATCTGATGGTTTTATCAGGAGTTTCCACTTTAGCATTTTCCTCATTCTCTCTTTGCTGGTTGCCTTCCATGTAAGATGGGACCTGCTCCTCCTTGCTTTCTGCCATGGTTGTGAGGCTTCCCCAGCCACGTGGAATAGAAAGAGGTTCCAATTAAACCTCTTTCTATTGTGAATTGCCCAGTCTCAAGTATGTTTTTATCAGCACTGTGGAAATGGACTAATACAGTAAATTGGTACCAGTAGAGTAGGGTGTTGCTGAAAAGATACCTGAAAATGTGGAAGAGACTTTTGAACTGGGTAACAGGCAGAGGTTGGAACAGTTTGGAGGGCTCAGAAGAAGACAGGAAAATGTGGGAAAGTTTGGAACTTCCTAGAGACTTGTTGAATATCTTTGACCAAAAGCCTGATAGTGATATGGACAATAAGGTCCAGGCTGAGGTTGTCTCAGATGGAGATGAGAAACTCATTGGAATTGGAGCAAAGGTGATTCTAGTTATGTTTTAACAAAAAGATTGGTGGCATTTTGTCCCTGCCTTAAACATTTGTGGAACTTTGAACTTGAGACAGATGATTTAGGATATCTGGTGAAAGAAATTTCTAAGCAGCAAAGCATTCAGGAGTTGACTTGGGTGCTCTTAAAGGTATTCAGTTCTATTAGGGAAGCAGAACATAAAAGTTTGGAAAATTTGCAGCCTGACAATGTGATAGAAAAGAAAAAAAATAAACAAACATTTTCTGAGGAGAAATTCAAGCTGGCTGCAGAAATTGCATAAGTAATGAGGAGCCAAATGTTAATCCCCAAGACAGTAGGGAAAATGTTTCCAGAGCATGTCAGAGGTCTTCATGGCAGTCTCTCCCATCACAGGCCCAAAAAGTGGTTTTGTGGGCTGGGCCCAGAGTCTCCATGCTGTGTGCAGCCTAGAGACTTGGTGCCCTGCATCCCAGCTACTCCAGCTGTGGCTGAAAGGGGCCAACATAGAACTTGGGCGAAGGCTTCAGAGGGTGCAAGCCCCAAGCCTTGGCAGGTTCCACATGGTGTTGAGCCTGCAAGTGCACAGAAGTCAAGAATTGGGGTTTGGGAACCTCCACCTAGATTTAAGAAGATGTATGGAAATGCCTGGATGCCCAGGCAGAAGTTTGCTGCAGGGGCAGGGCCCTCATGGAGAACCTCTGCTATGGCAGTGCAGAAGGCAAATGTGGGGTCAGAGCTCATACTGTTTTCACGTAGTGAATATTTCTCAGGATATCTGATGGTTTTATCTGGGGTTTCTGCTTTTGCATCTTCTTCATTCTCTCTTTGCCTGCTGCCATCCATGTAAGACGGGACTTGCTCCTCCCTGCCTTCCACCGTGATTGTGAGGCTTCCCTAGCCACATGCAACTGTAAATCCAATTAAACCTCTTTCTTTTGTAAATTGCCAAATCTCAGGTATGTCTTTATCAGCACCGTGAAAACAGATGAATACACAATGTTATAATATTCTGTGTTGGCCGGGTGTGGTGGCTCACACCTGTAATCCCAGCACTTTGGGAGGCTGAGGTGGGCGGATCATGAGGTCAGGAGATCAAGACCATCCTGGCTAACACAGGGAAACCCCATCTCTACTAAAAATACAAAAACATTAGCCGGGCATGGTAGCGGGTGCCTGTAGTCCCAGCTACTTCGGAGGCTGAGGCAGGAGAATGGCTTGAATCTGGAAGGTGGAGCTTGCAGTGAGCAGAGGTTGTGCCACTGCACTCCTGCCTGCCCTAATGAGGAGCCAAATATTAATCCCCAAGACAGTGGGGAGACACAGAATACATATATTCTGTGTTTTTCTGTGTACTCACTATTACCAATGAGTTTTGTGCCTTCAGGTGATTTTTCACTTCTTTTTTTTTTTATTATTATTATACTTTAAGTTCTGGGA
>NW_012104499.1:2741517-2742332 GCF_000951045.1 Mandrillus leucophaeus
ATATATTATACACTATATATACACACACATATATATGCATGCGTGTGTGTGTGTGTATATATATATATAAAATTTTTTGTAGAGATTGAATCTCACTATATTTCCCAGGCTGGCCTCAAACTCCCAGCCTTCAGTGACCCTCCTGCCAGAGCCTCCCAAAGTGTTGGTACTACAAGCATGAGTCACCACATCCAGCGAAAAGTAAGATTTCTTTAGTAACTTGTGCACACAACATCAAGATATCAAAAAGTTTCTATAACACTGCCACTGCCAGTTACGTAAGGCTATAATAATTGAAAAATTCACAAAAGCAACCAAAAGTATGAGGTATCCTGGAATTACTAAAATAAAAATGTATAATGCCTGCTCATGGATAGGAAGAAATATTTTTTTAATCCAAATTTTACTTTAGACAAGGGGCATACGTGTGCAGATTTGTTACCTGGGAATATTGCATGATGCTGAGGTTTGGGGTATGGATCCCATCACCCAGGTAGTGAGCATAGTACCCAGCCATGTGTTTTTAATGCCACACCCTTATTCTCCCTCTGGCTTCTGGTAGTCTTCAATGCCCATTGTTCCCATGTTCATGTCTTTGTATGTTCAATGTTTAGCTCACATATAAGTGAGAATATGTTGTATTTGATTTTCTGTTCTTGTGTCAGTTTGCTAAGGGCGGTAGCTGTCTCTTATACACATCTAGATGTGTATAAGAGACAGGCACAGGTACCATGTGTTTAAAATGGAGATTCCAGGACTCATGCTACAAAATTATATTTCAGTATGACTGGTCTAGAGTGTCTGGGAATTTGCCA
>NW_012104499.1:2742382-2744174 GCF_000951045.1 Mandrillus leucophaeus
AAAAAAAAAAGTAACCTTGAATTATACAATCTAAACTTATTGGAAACTAAATTGAAATATGCTATATTTAATTGTTGTAAGAAGGTTTTCCATACAGATGAAATGTAGCATCACTACAGCCTCCAGTAGGCTTGAAGTGGAAAATTCCTAACTTTTTCTCTCCACCTAAACCAAGCCAGTTTTGTTTCTGTTTTTGTTTTTGTTTTTTAGAGATGGAGTCTCACTCTATTGCCCAAGGTGGAGTGCAGTGGCATGATCTTGGCTCACCATAAACTCCACCTCATGGGCTCAAGTGATTCTCCTGCCTCAGCTTCCCGAGTAGCTGGGATTATATGCACCTGCCATCGCGCCCAGCTAATTTTTGTATTTTTGGTAGAGACAGAGTTTCACCATGTTGACCAGGCTGGTCTCGAACTCCTGACCTCAAGTGATCCGCCCACCTCAGCCTCCCAAAGTGCTGGGATTACAGGTGTGTGCCACTGCGCCCAGCCCCCATACCAGGCTTTTAATGACCCTCTGCTATGCTTGAGGTCCTCTTGATTATTTCAGATCTGCTAGGGAATGCCTACTAAAAGCACCCAAACACTTAGGAATTCATTATTAAAACAAGTAGAATCAAAAAGCCAACAATGCTCTGAGATTCAGGGAAAAGCAAAATAATTCTAGCATTTTGAAGATTTTCTCCTTGCCTTTCTGGGACAGATATTATTTATGTGAAAAATCAAGTAAAAGAATGTATATAATGGCATTCTTCCCTTTAATAGGGATTTGGTTGTCTTTTCTGTCCTGAGGCACTAAGTTGAAAATCCCAGAAAGGTGGCTATTATACTTGAATGTGCACAGGTACCATGTGTTTAAAATGGAGATTCCAGGACTCATGCTACAAAATTATATTTCAGTATGACTGGTCTAGAGTGTCTGGGAATTTGCCATTTTAAGATGGATCTCAGGTGACTTGGAACCGGTCATAATTAGATTAAATTTTAGAAACACTGCTTACTTACTGAAATCTGGAGGAGTGGGCTCGTGCTGCTAAACTTCATCTTGCTTCAAATACACAGAAATGCTGAATGTAATTTAATACTTATTTAATATATAGCTTATTTCAAGACAAACAAGGAAAAGTATCCCTTGTGCCAGAAAGAGAGTCATAAAAACCACAAAAATTATAAGTACTTTCCATGTAATTGATTTAATTATCATATTGAATTTAATTTTCACCACAATTTTTCAAGGTACAGCCAGTATGAACCTATATGCTAGCATGATAACATTGAAATACAAATGGTTGAGACAACTTAAACCTAATATTATGCCATAAGTTTCCATAGCTGAAAGGAAACCCAAGAAGTTGGCTACAAATTCAACACTTTGAACAGTTTCTGAAATCTCAGATAAGAAGCCATAAGGTGTCTGTTGTTTCGATAGATAGTAAAGACATTAACTATATATGATATGATTACGTAGAAAATTTTAAAATTTTAAAAATCTGAAAATCAAATGTTAGAAGTAAGATTTCTTTCTTTTCTTTTTTTTCTTTTGATACAGAGTCTCACTTTGTCACCCAGGCTAGAGTGCAGTGGTGTCATCACAGCTCACTCACAGCAACCACGACCTCCTGGGCTCAAGCAATCTTTTGCTTCAGCCTCCAAACTAGCTATGACTACAGGTGTGCACCACCATGCCTGGCTATATATATAATATAGCTACATATATAATAGATATAATTACATAATGTATACATATACATCATATACATTATATATAATATATATCTAATTATATATTACAT
>NW_012104499.1:2745158-2765598 GCF_000951045.1 Mandrillus leucophaeus
ATGCTGAGGTTTGGGGTATGGATCCCATCACCCAGGTAGTGAGCATAGTACCCAGCCATGTGTTTTTAATGCCACACCCTTATTCTCCCTCTGGCTTCTGGTAGTCTTCAATGCCCATTGTTCCCATGTTCATGTCTTTGTATGTTCAATGTTTAGCTCACATATAAGTGAGAATATGTTGTATTTTAACTGAATGTGGTGAACACTCAGTAAATGTCTCTCTCACACACACACCCCCACACACACAGAGTCATCATATGAGACCGAAAGAATAAAGGGGGGGCATAGATGTTTTCTAGACTGTTCTGTTACAGGAAAGATTCCCATAGTGGGGATTTGTAATAATGTTAACATAATGGGAAAATTGAGTTGGTTTATACTCTGTTTTTCCCTATTATAGATTAAACTTTTGTACCACCAAGTAACAGCAGCCAAATGTAAATAAATTGACATAAGTAAGTCCGGCAAGCCACAGAAGAGTCTATTACTGCATATAGTGGTGTGAACTGTGTCCCTTCAAAAGAAGATGTGTTTGAGTCTTAACCCCCTAGTGGCTCAGAATGTGACCTTATTTGGAGATACGGTCTTTACATAAATAATCAAGTTAAACTGAGGTCATCAGGGTGGGATCTAGCAATATGACTGTTGTCTTGATAAAAAGGGAAAATTTGGACACAGACCCATGCATAGAGTGATGATGTGAAGAAAGAAAGAGAAGATGCCATTTCTTATCCAGAGATAGAGCCATGGAAGATATTCTTGCCTCATAGCCTCAGAAGAAGTCAACTTTTCTAACATATTGATATTAGATCCATAGCTTCTAGGACCATGAAACAATAAACTTCTGTTATTTAAGCCTTAGAGTCTATCATGCTTTGTTATACCTTCTTTAGCCAACTAACATACAGTATGTGATGTCCATTCTCCAGCTTGTTTTTTATAATGGTTTAGATGACCTGCCTTGCTTGGGAAGTACTTATTGCTCACTTCTCCTAGATCATTGTGCATTTTACCTTTGCTTACGTATCTTAACCATCTTGACCCTTCTTCACACTGCCCTCCATCAAACTACCTTTAATCCTTTTGGGTAAAGCTAAGATATATATTTACTTTTATATTTTTTGTTTGTTAGTAATTTATTATATATTTTAAGACTTTTCCAGGATTTTATCATTGCTGTTTTTGTTTGTGCTCTCTTAATGAAGTTGCATGATTTTTAAGTTGTCTGTTCCAATTCTCTTTTCTCCATAAACCCTTTTATACTCCATATGTGAATCCACAAACTGTGAGGTATTTCATGAACATATATAATGCATTGTATTAGTTTTCTGTTGCTGCATAACAAGTTAGCACAAACTCTGTATCTTAAACAACACACACGTTTCTTGTCTTAAAATTTCCATGCATCAGGAGTCTGGACATGGCTTAGCTGGGTTCTCTGTTTCAGCATCTCACAAAGCTGCAATCCACATGTTGGCTGGGACTGAGATCTCTTCTGGAAGGTTGACCGGGAAAGAACTTACTTCCAATCTCAGTCAGGTGTCTGCAGAATTCATTTCTTTACAGCTGTATTATTTAGAGCTACAGCTTTTTATTATCAGCTACAGGCTGCCCACAGATCCTAGAGGGCAACTGCAGTTCCTTCCTATGTGGGTATCTTCACCGTGGCCACTTGCTTCATCAAGCTCCCAGAGTCTGTAATTCTAGTCTGCTAAGATGGAGATTTATATAAAGAGTCTTAGATAATGTAACATATCATCTTTGCCACATAATGTGAGCTAATCATGGGAGTGACATTCCATTGCTTTTGCCAAAATCTTTTTGTTAGAAACAAATCACAGATTATGCCCACTCTCACAGACAGGGAGTTACAGAAAGTCACAAATACCAGGAGGTGGGAATTACTAGGGGCCACCTTAGGTCTTGTCTGCCACATGCATCATGGTAGATTATCTTTAACGTAAGAGACTCCTGTACCCCCCTGCAGAGGTATATTGTGTCACTTATAGCTCAATAACCAGTCATTGTAGTCAGGCAACACAACTGTGATGCATATGTGTCTAGACAGATCTCAACCCCATTCTCTTCCAGATCTACAAATAATATTTCAATATTCAGGCATGAATGCTAATATTCAAAAGCTCATATCCGACATGTGACAGAAAATACTATACCATGAACCCTGCCAAAACATCTGCCCATTTCCATTTCCCTGGGCTTAGTTTCTTTTTCACTCCTCTGATGGAGGCAAGGGTTCCTAGTTTCATAAACAGGGGTTGAAAAAGGGAGGTGTGACATATGCCTCTTCTTTCCTTCAAGTGGTTTATTTTTTTCACTGCCTCAACCTTTTTCTCGCCTCAATAGCTGGACTCTCCAGATATGGATTAGCCAGTTTGTTCATTGCCTTAAACAGTATGTTCACTGATTCCTTCATCTGCTGAGATGTTTACACTGAAGAACACCCACTTGATACTTGCAAGAGCAGTATCTTGACAAAAGTGTCTAGGAAAATGGAAATCGATTTCTACAAAATATTTAAAACAATGTGACATCCCGTAAGTAGTCGTTCTTATAAGAACTTTGCTGTTTTCACAAAAAGATAAACTGTAGATTGTACAAATAAAATATGCAGCATCTTATTGTTTTCCTTTTTAGTCATGTAGCCTCAAATAGCTTTTCCAGATGTCAAATTATTTTTAATATTCAATGCATTAATAAAATGGCTCAGTACTAACCACTCGGGTATTTTCAAATAGGAAAAATGTGATTGAATCTCCCAAATTGCATTCACAATAAAAGATGTTTCATGCTAATGACTCAGATCTTGACAAACGAGGCATGGCATTCATTAGTTTAATGTTTTCCCCCTATTGTGATAGAAATGCATAATGGCACAGACTAAGTAATGTGAAATTATTCAGCAATGTAAGAAAAAATTCAACAAGTACTATCTACCAGTTACAGTTCTTAAGCTCATCTTCAGACTTCTTCACTTGAAAATTGCTTAGGAGATTGTGAAAAACTTGCTGCTTTTTCTATTATCATCCCTCATTTATTTTTGCTCTCAGTTTTTCTTGAAATAGTTGAATTAATACATTGAATGCTTAACCTCCGTAAGTCTTTAGGATAAAGGACACAGAGCCATGGAGAGGCTAAAAGAATAAAGTTATTAGGTATCAGTGTTTATAACCCTGTGGCTGTATTACAGGATCAGAGACTATATCTTAAAACAACACAATGAAGGCAATATGTCCAATCTTCTTGGTATTAGGCAGGACTATATCAAAGCCCTCTAATATTGCATGGTGCAATAGAAAGAATGATAGCCAGGAGACCTCTGTTCTAGTTCTGGCCCTGCCTTAGATTTTCTAGACCTCAGTTTCTTCATTAACAGAATTAGTACTTGGACTCTAGTCACTTGCTGATAACAAAGAACTTTTTAAGGCCATGAACCTTGCCTGTATAGATCCATTAGGGAGCTCTTTTTAATTTATTCGGTATCATTCACATATTTTTCTATTTAAATATCATTTTATCTTAATTGTGAAGTCACATAGTTGGCTACTATTTATGTAAAGTTATACATCTACTTCCCTGATACATAGGATTTATTCGATCCATCAAACTGTGTTGTTCAGTTCTGTCTTAAAGCAATAATCCTATGTGTTACAATGTCATAAGGTCAGAAATTGTCATCAGGTTGATCTAGGTTCAACTCATGGCTCCACATTTTTTCAAGTTTATGATATTTGGTGAATTCTTGACTGACCTTCTGTGAACCTGTTTGTCTATGAAGTGGTCAACCATTATAATCACTCCCTTGTGTAAATTTATGATTCATTTACTTCTCTTTCAATTTTTTTGTACTTCTTTGGCAAATACACCCTGATTGAATACAATGCCCAGGATATTTCCTGTGTGGAAATATCTCCCTCACCTGCTGCCATGTAAGATGTGCCTCTTTTCCTTCTGCTGTGATTGTAAGTTTTTTGAGGCCTCCCCAGTCATGTGGAACTGTGAGTCAATGAAACCTCTTTTCTTTTTAAATTACCTACTCTTGTGTAGTATCTTTATAGCGGTGTAAAAATGGACTAATACAATTGGTTAAGTGATCGTGACCAAAATACTGACAGAAATACAGACAGTAAAGTCCATGGTGATGAGATCTGAGATGGAAATGAGGAACTTACTGGGAACTGGAACAAAAGTCACCCTTGTTACACTGTAGCAAAAAACTCAGGGGCAATTACGTTCATGTCCTAGGGTTTTGTGGAAGGCCAAACTTAAGAGTGATAATCTAGGGTATTAGATCAAAGAAGCTTCTAAGAAGCAAAGAAATGGTGTGGCTACTTTTAACAACTTATGACTGGATATGGCAGCAAATGAATGATGTAAATATGTAACTTATAATTAAAAGGAAAACACAACATAAAAATTAAACAAAAATTAGAAGCCTGACTATATGGTTGAGAAGGAAAGCATTTTCAGAGAAAAACCCAACAACAACTGGTTGCTAAAAGCAATTAACCTGACTATAGCCTGGTGCTAGTAGTCAAGACAATGGGAAAAAGGCCCTGAAGGCATTTCAAAGATCTTTGAGGCTTCCCCTCCCAAAATAAACCCCTAGGCCTAGGAAGACAGAATGGTTTTAGGGTATAGGCCAAGGGTGCTACTGCCCTGCACCACCTAAAGATGCTGCTTCCTGCATCCCACCTGCTCTGACACCAGCTGTGGCTCAAATGGCCCCAGGTAGGGCTTGGGCTGCTACGCCTGAGAGTGCAAGCCATACCCTTGGCGGCATTTACATGGTGCTAAGTCTGCAGGTGCCCAAAATGCAAGAGTGGTGGTGGCTTGGTGGCTTCCACCTAAATTTCAGAGGATGAATGTGAAATCCTGGGTGCCCAGGAGGAGGCATGCACCTTTCTCTTCTCTGTGGCAGACAAAGAGCGGCCACAGAGAGTCATCACTGGGGCAATACCTGGTAGAGTCACAGGAGTGAGGTTGCATTAAGAACCTAAGAATTGTAGAACCACAAGCAGTGTGCAACCTTAGCCTGGAAAAGCCACAGGAATTAAACTTCAACCTGTGAGAACAGCCCTGTGGTTTGCAACCAGCAAAGCTATGGTCATAGGACTGCTCGAGGTTTTAAGAGCCCACTCCTGACACCGGTGTGCCCAGGATGCAAGACATGGAGTCAAAGATTATTTTGGAGCTTTAAGATTTAATGTCTACCTTGTTGGATTTTGGACTTTCATGGGGCCTTTTACTCCTTTCTTTTGGAAAATTTCTCCCTTCTCGAATGGGAATATTCACCAAATGCCTATCAAATGACTCTATCTCGGAAGTTAAAGAAAACTTGGTTTTGATTTCATAGGCTCATAGCTGGAAGGATCTAACCTTGAATCTTGGAAGAGCCTTTGGATTTCAGATTTTCAACAATTTTGGAGACTGTTGGAATGGGATTATTGTATTTTGCATGTGAGAAGAACATGAGATTTGGGAGGCCAGGGGTGGAACACTGTAGTTTGAATGTTTGTTCCCCCAAACTTCATGTTGAAATTTGATCCCAGTGTTGGAGATGAGGGTGTAATGGGTGGTGTTTGGGTCATGAGGGGGGATCCCTCATGAATAGATTAATTTTTTTTTTCTGGGAGGGGTGAGTCCTTACTCAGTTCCTGTGAGAGCTGGTTCTTAAAACCATCCTGGACCTCCCCACTCTCTCTCCGTTGCTTCCTCTCTTACCGTGTAATCTCTGCACATGCTGGCTCCCTTTCGCCTTGTATCACAAATGGAAGTAGCCCAAGGCCTTCACCGGAAGCCAAGAAGATGCTCGCACCATGCTTCTTGTACAGCCTGCAAAACTGTGAGTCAAATAAACATCTTTTATTTTAAAATTACCCATTCTCAGTTATTTGTTTATAGCAACACTAACAGACTAAGACAAATGCTATCTGCAATTATATTGTTTCCCATCAATTTACTTTTCTGTTTATCACGTCTTTTCTTAAGCTCTTATAGCTGTCTCACCTTAACTCTCGGACAGTAAGTTTCAGCTAGGAGCGGCCATGTGTCTAATTTGGGGTTTTTGAAATGGGAATAGAAGTCAGGTACTTGAATTCCAGACTATCTTAAATTATAGTAAATGACCTTCCCTAGAGTATTTTTCCCATCTATTCATGAAGTAGAACATGGACATAATGGCAGTTCTACCTTGCCCATGCAGTTAAAGACAATATTAGGGAATGGCAGAACTAAAAGAGTCAGTTATACCAAAAATAGTGTGTTGTGTGCATGTCTCTCTCTCTCTCTCTCTCTGTGTGTGTGTGTGTGTGTGTTTATTCCCGGATGGACATCAATGGCAATGGTTATATTTGAGGATGACACTGGGCATAGAGATCATGGGAAGGAGGAGGTATTATTTTGTGAGCTTTAGTTTTATATCTAAATCAATGGTATTGTGCTAAATATATCATTCTGTGTCCTATTACCTTTAAAAACATATTTATATTGTTGTATTTACGTCTATTTTGTTGGTTCTAACTGGTCAGTGATACCATTACATGTAACACTTTTTTTCCCCCTAGGGAGGCATTCACCTTGTTTTTAGCAAAATTCTCAAACTAATTTCCTGTAGTGAGTGCCTTCACTTACATTCTTCCTATTTTCTTGAATCCACTTCTATTAGGCTTTCATCCCTTGTAATCCACTGATCCTGCTGTTGTCAAGGCCACCTATAAATTCCATGTTGCAAAATTCAATAGTACTTTGTCAGTCCTGATCTTAATAAACTACTGAGTAGCTTTTGGCAAAATTGGTCACTCCCTCTTCCTGGACCATCCAGGCATTTTTTAATGTATTTATATACATATATATCTATGTGTGTGTGCGTGTGTATATGCACATTAAGTTATAAATAGATATTTGTACATTTATATAAATATGTATATGTGTGAGTGTGTGTATACTTATAGAGCATATATAGCATTGTCTTTCTTCACTTCATTTCTGGGATATCACACTTTCTTAGTTGTCATTTTATTCTGCTGGCTGTTATGTCTCAATCTTACTTGCTGGATTCTCTTCTTCTTCTCAACTTGCAACCAGTGCAACGTTCATGGCATGTGTCTGTATTTATATACCAATGACTCAAATTTATATCACCAGCCAATACTTTTCTTATAAACTTTAGACTCCAATGTTCACCTACATACTTGCCATCTATTGTATGTCTAACAATAATATTGAATTTAATATTTTATAAATTAAACTATTGATTCCTCATTCCAAAACCTGATCCTTCCACAAGTCCTTTTCACTCAGTAATGGTCAATTTCATCCTTCTGGACAAAATAATTGGAGGCAAGATTGTCTATTATTTTATTTCTCACAAAATGCATTCAAGCTATCAGCAAATCCTATTAGCTCCACAGTGATCCCCTTTTATCCATGAGGGATGGATTCCATGACCCCCAGGGGATGCTTGAAACCAATCATAGTACCAAACTCTATATATACTATGTTTTTTTCTGTATATATATGTGCATATACATACCTATGATGAAGTTTCATTTGTAAAGTCAGTACAGTAAGAAATTAACAAAAATAAATAAGAATCAATTACAACAATGTACTGTAATAAAAGTAAAATAAGCATTCCTTGAACATAAGAACTGCAATACCATGACAGTTAATTTCAAGTCTTGATCACCCAGATAGCTACTAAGTGACTAACGGGAGGGTAGTGCCTACTGCATGAATATGCTAGACAAAGAGATTATTCAAGTCCAGGCAGGATGGAGTGGATGGCATGAGATTTCATCACACTATTCAGAATGACTTGCAATTTAAAACTTACGAATGGCTTATTTCTGGAGTTTTTCATTTAATATTTTTGGAATATGCAACCATGGGAAACTAAAACTATGACTGGAGAGGGGTACTATAGTTCAAAAATGTATCCAAATTCCAGCTACTTATTGACACTTGCACTACTACTACCTTCAATTGAGTCACCATCATCTCTTCCCTGGATTGTTTCAATAGCCTTCGATCTGATCCCTGTGCTTTCCCTCTTGTCCTCTTGTATACTGTTGTCAATATGGCAGCCAGAGAAATTTTTTTATAGTAGTGAGACGAGATACTTCTGTGCTCAAAACCCTCCAGTATCTTTCCATCACATACACAATAAAGTTCAAATCTGACCATGGCTATACACCTTGATCTCTTAATCCCCTGGAATTACTCTTCCACTTGTTCACAGCACTTCAAATACTTTGGCTTCATTGCTATTCTTCAGATACTCCAAGAACAGTCCCATTGTGGTGTTTCCTCCCCAGCATTATCGTAACCTTACTTCAGATGGTCTTTATTTCTCATTTAGAATATTTAAAAAAAATTTTTCACTGTTTCTTTACGTATAGTTTTATATCTGCTAAATATTTTCTCTACACTGCTACCAGGGTAGCATTTCTACAATATATATTTGACCATGTAACCTCCCTATCTGAGACCTATTTTAGGATCAATTCTAAAGTTATAAACAATGGCCAAACAGGATCTTTATGATCTCAGTCCTGCCTATTTCTTCAGTCTGATCTAGTCAAATGTGTCAGACCTATCTATAGTTTTGCACCTTTGTATATGCTAATCCATCTTCCTGGAAATCTTTCTCATTCCACATATGCTTACCCCTATTCCTAGCCCAAGGGAACATTTCCATGTCTCAGAACATAATTCAAATATTTTCTCTTCCCCAAAACCCTTATCTTACCACCCCACCCACACTAGATATTTCTTTCTCTCTGCACTCGCAAAATTTCTTAAATATTTTAATAGCAAAGTAATACAATTTATTGTGATTGCCCTGTATTTATCTATATCCTCAAGTAGATTATGGAATCCTTGAGGGCAAAGATAACCCTATTAATATCTGCATCATAAGCATTTAGCACAAATTTTAGCAAATCCTTGAAGAAGCTGGTTAAGTATTGAACAACTGAGTGAAAGATGTTAAACTAAAAGATCCCTAATGTCTCTTCCAAGTATGATGATAATTTTATAATTATCTTTTTATGAGCTATTCATCCCCAAAATAATAAAACACATCTATAACCCTTTTTAGTATGCTGTGGTTTTTGCAATTACAATAATTAAAGTAATCTATGTTAAATGCTTAGGTTGAGTCAATGTTTCAGAGGAAGAGGGAACAAGTGAGTAATGTGATCAAGCTTTGCACATTGAGTGACCCTAAGAACTGACACTTCATCTGGTTGTTTGCTATTTCTTTAATGAACTGGAGCAGTTTTCTTAATTAGCAAGGGCCCATCTGTTTCAAGAACGAATGGTCTTTAGTATAACAAGAGCTGAAAAAACAAGACAGCTTAATTTTAGAGTGAAAATGGCAATGATAAGTGACATAATTACTAGTTTGTGCTTTCTAGATATGGTTTAGAGGCTTTCTAGAATAGAGGCCAATCTGGTAATCTTGTCCTCTAAAATTTCATAACATACTGATTATGTTGATATTTCCTTAGAGCGGAAGAAATACTGTCTATTAGAGGACACAATTAAACATTTAAGAAACAGCTAACTTTATTTGGTTTATAGTTTGAAATATACAATAAGGTTATTATTTTTGAGGCAAGTACATTGTTTGTAAATTGAGGTTTTTATATTTGGGGTTTTCATAGGTGAAAGAGCAATTTTTTATTTCTATAAAATTTTCATTACATTTATTATGTAATACATGTTTTATAGTCCTTTACAAGTTTATAGCTCTTTTAGACACTTACCAAATTCAAGGATGATTCTTTGCTTTAGACTAGACCTAATTCTGGTCCCTTCAAAATAAGCAATGAGGTAGCAGTTTCAAGAATCGAAATATATAAACCAGTTAAATAATTTTTCTTCTGCCCTTTTATCTTCTAGCTTAAATAATGTTAAATAACATTCATATGTTATACACACTGGTTTTGGCCCTCTTCCTATGAGACTTTTCTGTTTATATTGTGTATAGAGTTCTATGCTTCCTACATGGACTACAGGCCAGTGATAGACAAAGAGGGTTTTGACCATGCCAGAGCAACTGGTGGTATGAATAGGAGAGCAGTCTGATCCATGATATGACATACCCTCAGGCAGAAATGATTGGCCATGATAACACTCACAATTCTATTATCTGGTTTGCCTCACTTCTACCCACACTATTAAAATAGCAAGTGAAAGACTGAGTAAAGATGTATTTCTTACATAAACTACAAGAGCATTTCATGTGTCATTATTCAGTTATTGACTCAAATAAATTTACTCAGTACTTACTATTCACCAAGCATTGTGTGAGGCAATAGCAATATAGTGGTGAAAGAAATTGCAAAAATATCTCTGCACTCAAGGAACTTACATTTTAATGAGGAGAGACAGAAAATAAACAAAATAAATAAATAATGATATAATGAAATTTTGTATGATAATAAGAGTGTTATGAGTTAACATAAAGTAGGGTAAGGAAATAGAGAATGATAGTGACAGGCTACCCTGAGGAGGTGTTAATTAATGGAAGAAATGAGCTATGTGTATACCTATCTGGAGATAAGAGGGTCTCAGGCAAAGTAACCAGTAAAAGCAAAGAAAATAGTATGAAGTCAGGCATAGTGTGTTTGCAGAAAAACAATATAACACATCTAGTTGGATTCTAGGGAATAAAGTAGAAAATGGTAGTGTATAAAGTTGAAGTGGTAGGCCGAATTATGCAGCTGAAAGGTCAACTAAAAAGACCACTAAAAAGTGACAATTGGATTTGGCAACTCAGAATTCACTGGAGACCTTGACAAACATGTTTTCAACGCAGTGGCAAAATACAGTTTTAGGGAAAAGAGTCCAATTATTGTGTGTTCAAGAGAGGATAAGAGGTGAGGAAGTGAAGACAACAAGTGTAAATATCTGTTTCAATAAGTTTTGTTATAAAAAGGAGCAGAAACACAGTGCTAATTCATCATTTTTGTACAATGAAAAGTAAAATGTGATGGATACATGCTGTGTAATGTTATGTAGCAGTGAGAAACAATGAACTAGGTAAACACACAACAACGTGGATATATTTTCAAATTATATGGTTGAATGAAATTATTAAAGAAGATAACAGGATCCGTACAAAACAGCACTTACAATAAAGTTTTTCCTGATGAGAAAAAATGCTCCATATTACACAAGCATACATATGTGTGCTATAGCAAACACAGGATCAAGCTAATAATTGAGAGCTGATGCCCTTGCTCAGGTGTGTGCCAGGGATCACTGCTATATTGATGGAAATTATAGTAGTAGCAGTAGTAAATTTATAAAAATGAAGCAAATATATCTGTAATTTAATACAATTCTCTGAAAGAATAGACAAAAGATGTAAGGACAAAGATGTTCCAGAATTACCATACATAAATAAATATGAAAAGTCTAGATTGGCATTGGCAGTTCAGTAATGGAAGATTGAGGACAAAAAGAAAGATGACATTACTTGGAAAAATTCTAAAAGTAAAGTAAGTTAAATACAATAATTATGAAACAAGGTTTGAAATACGCTATAGACTGAATGTTTGTGCTCTCCCCAAAATTCGTAAGTTGAAACCTAATCCCCAAAGTGATGGTATTAGGAGCTGAGACCTTTTGGGAGATTATTAGGTGGTGAGGATACGAATGGTATTACTGCCCTTAATAAAAGACACCAGAAGGCTCCCCTGCTCCTTCTGCCATGTGGGGATACAGGTAGAAGACAGATTTCTATAAAACAGAAATCAGGGCCGGGCATAGTGGCTCACGCTTGTAATCCCAGCACTTTGGGAGGCCAAGGCCGGTGGATTACCTGAGGTCAGGAGTTCGAGACCAGCCTGGCCAACATGGTGAAACCCTGTCTCTACTAAAAATACAAAAATTAGCCAGGTGTGGTGGCACACACCTGCAGTCCCAGCTACTCAGGAGGCTGAAGCAGGAAAATTGCTTGAACCCGGGAGGCAGAGGTTGTAGTGAGCTGAGATCATGTCACTGCACTCCAGCTTGGGCAACAGAGTGAGACTCCATCTCAAACACACACACACACACACACACACACACACACACACACACACACACCCCCCACAGAAATCAGGTCCTCACCAGACATCACATCTGCTGGTACCTTGATCTTGGACTTCCCAGCCTCCAGAACCATAAGAAATAAATGTCTGTTGTTCATAAACCACCTAGTCTATGATATCTTGTTATAGTAGCAAAAATAAACTAACCAACATTGGGTTTACAAAGGCTTAATGATCTATGTCCAAAGACTGTAAGTTCTGCTGGCTTTAGTCCTTATTGAACTCATTAATACTTTTTTTCAAGCATCCAGAAACATGTTGACTGAAAGGGTTGAATTCATCAAGCAAGCCCAGACTGAACACAACAGCAGGTTAGAGAAATGTGTCAGTCTGAGACATTTATCTCAGCTTGACAACTATTAGATCTAAGTTACTGAAGCAGAGGTGTTTGAATGTAATTGATTCAAAACTGAATTATCCTATCTTCTTTTATGTTGTAACAACATATTCTCAATGTTTGCTTCCAAAGGTGTTTCTCTGTCAAATGCTTCCATTCACTGAAAGAAAACAGCTTATGTGCGCCTTTAAGAAAGCATGCTTATATTTGGCTTTATTACATTAATTTATTTATATAAATATATGGGACACAAGTGTAATTTCGTTACATGCATAGATTGCATAATGGGCATATATACATGATGGAATACTATTCAGCCATTAAAAATGGAATAGTATTTTTTGCAGCAACATAGATGATACTGGAGGTCATTATCTTAAGATAAACCAAATGCAGACAGACAAATATATGTTCTCAATCATAAGTGGGTGTCCTAACTTCTGAGGATGTAAATTTGGCCAAAATAGCCAAGAGAGAAAATGATATAAGGTATATTAGCAATTATATTTTACTATGAGATGAGTAGACTATTAGACACTGGAAGATAGGGCTATTGTGAAGCAACCATTGCAGGAGTTCTAAAGCAGAGGCTTTCAAAACTAGCAGATGGGGTGATACACACTTTGCATCTTAAGAGCTAGTAAAAAGCCAAATGCTAATTTGAAGATAAATGGCCTTATTAGATAAAGCAGGGAAGTAAGAAAGCTATTTGGAAAAATCAGTTTTGATCAGATGGATTCTTTCTTACTGTAGTCACTGATGTTGTAGTCAACCAGCCTTAATCTTGCTGGGTCTTTTTACAAAACAAGTTGTACATATTAACCCTGACTTTCCTCATCTTGTACCTATGTACGACTGACTTTTTGAATGGATCTGCAGATCTTTACATTAGTTCCTGTTAAAATTCTCTAGTATTTTAGATCCAGTTATTTGGACTCCTTGAAATATCTGAGTATATTTGTCAGCTAGCCCACGCAGATATGTATCTATCTCAATATACTTGTAGGCTCTGCTTCCTCTACATACCCTTTAATTATAACCATAACCAATGCTTCTTGCCTCTATTTTTATAAGTCTATGCATGATTCCTGAATGATGTTATCAGCACCCATATCAGAAACCACCATGTATATATGCTGATGCTTCTGTAAGGTCTATCTCAATTCCAGAAATCTCTCCTGAGTTCCAGACACATATTTCCAATTGCTCACTAACCATCTCTTCTTGATTTTCCCACAAGAATGACAAACTGCAAATTTAAAACTGAACTCACATAATCCATAGTTTGAGAATGGAGAGACAGAGGGTAACAGCAGTTTTCTAGCATAGGCTAGAGTACCTGGAGCAAGGGGAGTTGCCAACAGAAGCCCTGGAATGGGCCAGAGTTGTAGAGCCGCCATGGCTGAGTGCAGGGGTTAGGTCAATGTATTTGAGCTTGCTTCATATACTTAGCTGGAATCACTCAAGTTCCCAGGATCCCAATGACCCAGTGACAGGAGAGCACGGCAGGACTACAACCATCAGCAACAGAGAGCGAAACACAATGAAATCAACAAAAGCATATGAGGTCCCTCTCAGAGGAAGCCAGGTAGACTACTGATTATTGTGGACAAGATGCTCGAATCCTCTCTGATTTTAAGAACATCTCCATCTTCTTAGGGATAATGGAACAAGAAGAGGGAGGGGAAAACTACCAAATTGACTATGCAAAAGAAACTGAGTTGTGAGCTGGAAGTGACTTAGTTTATCTTGAGTCAGCTTGGATAATTTTACCACTATTGAGTGCCAATAGAGTCTTCACTCATGCAAAAATTTACCTTTTATGTATCTGAGGACATGTCTGTGAAATTCAGATACATTAATTCATACACATTTAGTAAACAAAACAGGATTCAGTGTTTTGTATATTTTGCAATCACCATTTTAAAACAGTCATTTAATAAAGATTTAAAGGCTATACCACTAGAAAAATGAGGATATGCTAGCTTTATAATGAGACACTTGGATGCATTTAAAAATAAACATTAGCAATATCCATCATTGGTTGAACCAGCATGTTCTGGACTAGTAATAGTTAAGAGCATTTGCTCTGGAATTGGGCAGATGTAATTTTGTGCTTGACTATATGACTCATTTGATTTCTTATATGGGTAAGTTAGTTAACTTATTTAAGCCTCAGTTTCTATATCTGAAAAGAATAATCATCTTACTAACTTCCTAAGACAGTTGTATGCATTAAATAAAATATTCCCCATCAAGCACTTAACTTAGGTTCTGATATTTAGATGTTGAAAAAATTGAACTCATCATTCTCCCCTCTCTCAGTGTTCTCTATATTAGCTAATTATGTGACCATCCACCCAGTGGCCCTTGATAAGAAATTTGGCAGGCATCACAGATTCTTCTACCCCTAGTCCCCGACCACAGCATGACATTTGTACATTCTGTCTCAGATCTTTCCCTTCCTCTTCATCCCCACAGCCATTACTTTAGTTCAGGCTCTCATGACCTCTGGCCTGGATTGATAAAAGAGCCACCTAATTAGTCTCCTAAAAATATTGTTCAGGTTCCATATGCCCTTTGGAAAGATTTGGTAGTAGACCCTTTTCTATAAATGTTTAAATATCCTTTCTGTAAAACTCTGGGGACATGCTTCACACTCAAATATGTGCCATTATTTTAATTTTGTAGATGATAAAAGAGGTGCACAAAAGATTAGGTAACTTACCCAAGGTCATCCAGTTATTAAGTGGCAATGGAAGTATCATCAGGATACTGTAGAAAATAAGAAAATTAAAGCAATGTAGAGGTATTATTTAGAGGAAATGTGATTTTAGAAAACTGTTAAATCAAGTTTAGCTTAAAGCTACCTGCATACATAATTTTAGCCTAAAGGTTTCTCTGTACATTGTGAACTAAAACGAAACTGTAAACAGCCTAAAGTCTATTCTTTTGCCAATCACTGAGTTTTGGCCAATCAAATGTGGCCAACTGTTCAAAACATGTTCAAATAAAAAAATCACCAAGCTAGAATTAATCTGGCTTAATGAGGTTTCTGTGCCTTACCTCCATTTTCTGTAAGTCACTTTTTTTTTTTTTTTTGGTCCATAAATCCTCTTCCACCGTGCAGCTTCACTGGAGTCTCTGAGCCTACTTTGGCTCAGGAGGTTGCCTGATTCATGAATCATTCATTGCTCAATTAAACTCTGCTAAATTTAATTCGGCTGAACTTTTTCTTTTAACAGATGGTATCAGAAGTGGGATCTGAAGTACAGCTTCTAACAACCCCAGGAGTGCTGAGTGACCAAACAAGGTACCCATCCGGTTCATCGTGGTCATTGCTCTCTCGGAGCAGCTGGGGACGATGGTAAGTTTTCTCTCGGATTCCGAAGCTGTATGAATTTGTGTATTGGCCTCTCCAAGTTTCTTTGAGCAAGTTTTTGATCCAAACTGGGTTTGGAATTCATGACAAAAACTGGACTGGGTCCGGGATACTGACTTGGATCCAGTTAGAGGCGTCTTACTTCTGACTGGGTCAGAAAGAAACCAGTAGTGAATGGCAATATTGCAAGGGGTGTAAAATTTAGCTTTTGGAAATTTGCAAGTAGTTTTGTGTTCTACCCTTTTGTTTTATTTTTTCTTGTGCACTTAGGTAGGGGGAAAAAAAATCGTTGGCTAAGTTGACCAAGGGAACCTGAGAGGAAAGCCAATATTTGAGGTAAAAATGAGATATTTGAGTTTTGAAGAATTAAGTTCCTTCTGTCTTACACATGCATAAGTATTGGACTCTGGAAGCAGCAACATTTTACAGAAATGGCAAAATATTACTAAAGATAAGTTACAGTGGAATGTTTTAGGTGAACACTGCACTGAAGTGCATTTGATCGAGGGCTCCCAAATTAGTCTCATCTACGGATGCCTATTGATATGCAGAAGTTTCTAAAAAGATTTCAATATTTTTAAAGACTTTATGAAAGGCAAATAAAAAGGATAAGCGACTAATTGATAAAAAGAAAATTAAATCTGCTAACCTTTTGGCTTAGTGGAAAAGCCAAAGGTGGAATCCTGCCCTAAAGGTGGAAAGAAAGCCATCCTAGATATGGTGTTTACAAAAGGTAGGCCCTCAGGTAAAATAGGCTTGCTTCCTTTTCAGATCTATCCATGCGGAGTTCAGGCATACAATGCTTTGTTGGTCCTGTTCTTTAATGGACTCCACCCATTACCCTGAACTCTGTAATTTTAGCTCAAAACGGTAGCTCAGTTAAAAGAACACCCCATGGAACTACGCTACACCTTTCTGGAATTTAATGGGCTATGTTGAAACACTTTTGTAAAAGAAATTTACTTCTACAAAGGAAATCTCAATTTTTATGGACATCTGCTTATTACATTAGACATTCTTACCATTCTTTTAAATTTACATAATAAGTCATACCTTTATTTAAGGTACTTTTCTGGCCATTTTGTCTTGATGGAACTTTCATGAGAGTGTCGTTTTTTTCCCTTGGTTTGAGCAAATGATGATACAATATTTAGGCCTAAAATCTTACCTCTGTGCTCATGAAAATTTTTTTTTGGTTCCACCTAAGAGTTGTCCTTTTAGAAATCAAAACTGCCTAGTTAACGACTGCTTAGAATAATGAAACTGGTAATTGGAAGACTGGTAGACCGAATGGGGAAAAGACAAACTATTTAAAAGCAGATAAATGAAAATCCCGTTTGAGAGCTGTAAGGTCTGCTTCTGTGTGTTCGTATGTCTGTATGTGTTATGTAGATGTGATATTTGGTAAATAAAGCTAGTTTTTGAATTGTTGGTCAAATAGAAATGGCTTTAAAATGATCAATTAAATATAATTAGATACTTGCTTGATTTAACTGTGAGCTTATGTCTTTTGTTTAGAGTCTCTGGATTTAGGGGTCTAGGTAGGTGGCCATGACAAAGTCAGGAGACAAGTTCCTAGTGCCTAGACCAGCAACTGCAAGCCAGAACCAAGCCCAATATGATCCCTTATTCCTCTTTGTTCCCTGTTTTGCCTCCTGGCTATTTTGGGAGGGGCTGCATCCTTCAAGTACAGTCTTCACAGCTCTGTCTTCTGTCCTGATGGTCTCAGACAGGCCTTGGCCTTCAGATCCTCCTGGTTGCCAGGTGGCTACTTGGGACCTGAAATGACTGGGGGAAGATATTAGAGAGGTGACATGTGTCATAGTTTCAAAATTCATTTCAGTCATTTAAAATCTTTGAGTGATGTTAAGTAATAATCATGTAAAAAGTAAAGTAGAGGTTCCTCTTCAAAGACTTTCCTCCCCATCGAATTAGGAATAAACAGTAACCTCTCTCAGAAACAAAATGTATTAAAAGACCTATGAGAACATTCTTAAATATCTGCTAGCGGTAATAAACAAATCAATGTATTTTATGTTCTTAGCTCCCACAACTTAGCCTAAATATTTGCCCTGGCATGCTCATACTGGTCCAAGCAAACATTGGGTCATAGCCTGTTCCTCTTCCTTATGTGAAGGTGTTTTTACCTTTCTCAGCATTCCACAAGTTACTTCCTCCTTCCTTTGTTCTCTGCCTTTGCCTCTTTTAAAAAGTTCTAAGTTACTAGCCAATCTGGGCAAATACAGAATGTGAGGTCCCATTCCAGCTAATGGAAACCGGACACAGCAGTAGGGTGGACACGTCAGGTTATAAATGACCCTGTCTCCTTTGTTCGGTGTACTCTCATGGCGAAACTGCTGGCGAGTGTACCCTTTCTGCAGAAAGTAAAAATGGCCTTTTTGAGGAAATTAAATTTATGTTCAAGTGCTATTTCTTTACAGCATCGGGGAACAAGCATTTCTAAAAATCATAAAATGTCAGAGTCATCTGTAAGTTAAGATGCTGAAATATTAATTACTGAACAGGAGTTTAAGTCTATATACCTTGACATCTTATTTTTACATGGTATAGAAAAGGTAAATACATTTAGATCTGTCAATAAACAATAATTTGAAAAACTATTTTTCTAAAAAATTATAAAATGGGTTTAAATGTGCAAATCCTAATATAAAACAGTTCAAAATTTCTTTCTAGGGTTTTTACTAGAAATTTCCAGTTGTTAGGCATTAAAAACGACTACATATGAGAGAAACAATTCTGTATATAGTGTATAACCAAAGCAAAATATGCATTTGATAAGGAAAGTTATAAAAGCATAAAAATGTGTGTTAACAATTTTGTCTGGTTTAAAGTTACTTAAAGTCTTCGAATTCAAGGAGTAAAAATAGATAAAACAAGATAAATATAGAAAGTTGAGGAAAAATACAAAATGTTTATGGAAATCTTGCAGTTAAAAGATGACAAATTTGATAAATTTTTATGAGATTTTTTAAAAATTAGTTTTAGTATTAATAGTACACTAATATGAAAGTAAATTATGTTTTCTCTTTTGGAAAAAAATTTGTGTAGTATTAATAAGACACAGTAAAATATTTTCATTCATTTTTTGAGTAAACTGAAAAAAAAGGAAAGAGAAAACAAGAGGAGACAGTTATTGTTTCATGCTGTCTTAAGTATTTTGATTGCTTAGAAAACTAAGTCTCCTTTATCAAAGAGTACAAGTATGATGAATATTTGTTTTTAAATATCTTTTATCACTTTGGTTAAATTAATGACTATTGTTTAATTGTGATCTGTGATTCCACTTTGGTCACTTTTTAAACCTTTAAATTATTAGGCATAAAATCAAATTTTAGCTTCAAAATTAAGTATTTTTTGACCTCTAAGTTTGAGATGCTACAGAGGGCTCCTGAAGCCTCCAAAGGAGAGGTAACAGGATTATTTCACATGTTATATTACATGGAAAACATTGTCAAAATAAGAAATAATGTTTAACCTTCTTCAGGTTAAATTTTAATGAATGTTATTAATATATGTTCCAAATTTATGTGAGATTTCAAAAGTTTGAACATGTCTGATTATATGCTACTAATCATAATTCTGGTTATTATATTAAGTTATTATAGACCACAGAAATAACCAAATTTCCTTGTCAATTGTGTCGTTATGACTATTTAAAGTCATTTTCACAGTTAATTGCTTAATTCTGATGCAGTTTCTTAAAACTTCACAAGCACGCGAAATCCTAGAATATGGTATCTTTAAGAAGGTTCATGAAAGGATGTAAAGGATTCTGAAAACCACTCTGGAATTCAGGTTTCTTATAACTTTAGAATCATTTCTTTTGGATGGATAAGAATTTCTGGAACTTCAATGAAAAGACTGACTGGTTTATAAAACTGCTAACCCAAGTAGAACAAAAATCAATTAAATACCAAGAAGATTATGTTGCCAGATATGCTAAATCAGCCAATACTGATATTATTTAAATGTATGATTTGAGTGAACTCCACGGTCTAAGTCAAATTACCTGTGATAATCTATCAGTCATCAGTGCTATGTACCTAAATTGGAGAAACAACTAGTATTCGAAAGGACATAAGTTTGTGCAGTGTTAAACAAGGACTCTGGGAGAACCAGGATGGCCACCTGTCCTTCCTGAGTTCTTAAACCTTTTGTTATTGAAAGTTCTGCATTCCATGACTCATCATGGAAAAGATAAAGTGATCAAAATTAAATATATATTGGTATGGTGACTTCTCAATTACTAAAATAGTTTATGACCAAAGTTTTGTTTGTCAGACCAATATTCCTGAGAAGCCAATGAAAGATTCAGGTATATTCTGCTACCTGGTGGACCACTTAAACATTTATAGAGTGATTTCATTCAATTGTCATCTTCAAAGTGTTGCAGGACTTTTCCTTGGTTCAGCTAAAGACAGGGTTCTTTGTCCCAAGTCCATGAAAACTGATGCTTGCTGACAATTTGAATGGTGAGTAAGATAAGGTTTTATTGGGTGAAAAGGAAGACAAGGAAGAAACAGGGACTCTCGGTATGCCACAGTTTCTGCTTAGTGCTTCCCCCGCCGCCCCCCC
>NW_012104499.1:2765648-2775489 GCF_000951045.1 Mandrillus leucophaeus
GCTTGAATCTCAGGTTCCACACAGGAAGAGGAGGGAGCAGGCCCCTCCCCACTGCAAATGGTGCAAACTCCCCAAGGTTCCATCCCAGTGTGAGTTTTTCTGGAGACCCTCTCCCACCTGGCTGTTTCATTCCCAGCCTAAAGAAGTACATCTGCCTGCCATTAGATTAAGGATAAGCACGAAGACACATCTTAACTGCTTCCTGCTGACAGGGGGTGCTGTTTTGGGAAAATGGCAGTCAGAGCTCCCTCAGAGGCCAATCTAAAGATTTCCAGCAGAAGGGGCCATTGTCAGATGCTCCGGTTGTATGACTGTTTGGAGTTTGATGGTCTGAAGGCAAGAATAGACAAACCAAGTTATTAGAAAACATGTATCTTGAAATTTATGAAACATGAAAACATGTATCATGAAACCAAGTTATTAGAAAACATGATAAGGTCAGCTCAGAAATTCTGAGGCCTTTTACCAGTTTGCACAGGGAGAAGCAGGCCAAAAGCCCGATTGGTAGAAACACTTTACCCTTTGCTGGCATGTTGGGCTTCTGGGTTTGCTTCTCCTGAGCCCGATCCTAAGCCAACCAGTGTAAGGTTTGGGAAATTAACACTTTCCAGTTTGGAGGATGCATCTGAGGGAAGTGTCCTTTAGTGCAGAGATACAGTTGTCTATCAGTGAAGAGAAGACAGAGGAGAAGAGAGGAAAAAAGAAGGCATTGCTTTCAAAGGAGTCCTAGGGGTTCATGATGCATTCTAAAGGGGTACAGACTGAAAATGAATGGCTACCCATCTAGAAAGAGGGGAGCAGGCATCCCTAGTTCCCTTCTCTTCCCAGCAGATACCCACGGTACATGAGGGAGAGAGGGAAGAGCGTCCCCTTTACCTCTTCCATCTTTGCATCTCTGAGTCCCGGTAACCTTGGCAGGTTCCGCCATCAGTGCTAAAGTGGCTTGCACCCATGAAGCATGAAGGGCCTAGAGAATAGGAATTATCTGCTCTCACCTATGCCTCTATACCCCCTACTGTCAGTAGCTTGGAGTGCCCTAGACCTCATTTATACCATGGATATTAACCTGGCCTTTATCCATGATACAGGAAGCTTGGGGTTGGCTTAATTGGCAAGAATCAGCCACGCTCACCCTTGCTGTGCCTTTTAACCACTGTTGTCATTTGCCTCTGGATCCCTCCAATCCAGTTTTCTTTTCTAGGACTTTGACTAGAAGCTTGGAATTGAGTCTGGGACAAAAATGTGTCTGGCGGGAGGGGTTGCATGGACTCCTTATCGTTAAGTCGAATGCTAAGGTGAAACTGTGGAACTGAGTCCTCTTCCAATAAGGGAGAGAAAAAAGGATGTCTTGTGACACACCCAGATAATTAGTGGCTATAGTTATGCTTACTAAGATTTGGGCACAGGTGCTTGTATTTGGTTAGCTCCCTTCGTCTTACTTTCCCAAAAAGGAAACCTCCAAGTGATGGGCATCCTATTTATTCGTATCACCTGGCAGGATTTGCAGGCTAATTACCCAGAAGTAGAGTACTGACCTGGATTTCTACATTACCCATCCTTTTTGTTCTTTCTGAGCTGCAGTCAGAGATCGTTGGTTGGTTCACAGGACCAAGCAGGGTTAGTCTAAAAATGTAGGTGAAAACTTAAAAACAACTAATGGGATTATAATTTAATGACACATGTATGATAAGTTTTGAAACATGATTTTTCTCTCTCCAGTCCTCATGTTTGTTTAAAAAACAAATTGTCATAGGACCAAGTGGCTTGCAGAATACTTTAGTCTTATACTTGGCCTGATTATTTGCATAAAGTGCAGCGAGAAAAATTATTTCTACATAAGCCTTTTGGATTGGCTTTCATGAAACTCTGTTTCCCAAGGAATCTCAGATAAAACCTTTTAAAGCCAAGCCCAGCCATAAGTTTGTATCTTCAAATACCTGCCAAATTGGGTGATTCTCTCCTCTTAAGGTTCCAAGATAAACTTGGAGCTCCTAGGCCTGTTAGAAAGTAACATTCCTTATTGACCACCGGTCAGGAACCCTATACAGGGACTGTGTAGATGAGGGTTATGAGGCCAGTTTCCCCACTGGGCTTTTATTGGCTCTGCAAGTCAAGATTCACTCTTTAAAGTAAAGCGTACCATTCCAGTCAAAGCCTTGGTAAAACTACCAGTTTTTAAAATTGTGTCTTGTTGCTAAAAAAAAAAAAAAAAAAAGGGATTCTTACTGCGGTGAGGCAGACAACTACATTGCCATAAGTTAAGAATACTCACATAATTTCCAAATTCTAGAGGAACCAAGCAGAGAGAAACAAACATGCTCCAAATCTTAGTCATAGGAGTATACCTCACTCAATTATTAAAGGCCATAAATAGTTCAAAATAAGTTAACTTGACTGTGAAAAGCAAAACAAGGATCACCGGTATTCCATGCAAAATCTAAAAGGATTGCTTCAGTTTCTGAGTTTAGTCCATTTGGTTAACTCTTGTTTTGCTTGATACTTGTGAGCATTTCAGCTCTTCACAAGTCCTGTACATTTTCCTTTATTCTAATGTTATAATCTCCAAATTGATCAGAAACCTGACTGTCTCAATAAAATCAGAAATTGTGTTTGAGAGCACCTGTCAGAGTCCTATGGCTTATTATAAACCATCTTTGAAAAGGACTAAAGCAAGACAACAGTTGTGTTTGAATAACAAAATGTCCAGGGTAGTTACAGTTAGAGACACAATTGACAAATTGGTTATCGTCATGATTTACAATAACTTAACCTAACAGCCTTTATTATGATTGATAGCATATACTCAGAGATTAGAATTTTAGAAATCTCACACCATTTTGGAACATATATTAACATTATTCACCAAACATATAACCTAAAGAAGACTGAACATCATTTTGGCAATTCTATGTACCTAAACATGTTAAATAATCCTATTTACCTCTTTTCTGGACAATTCATAGGCCTTCTGAAGTATATGAAAAGCCAGGTGTCAGGAAAGACAATTTTGAAACTTAAGTTTGATTTTGGGAAGGCTGTTAAATATGTTAAGTTTAAAACACTTCATATTATGAAATAGAATTCTAGATTAACATAAGTTATTTCTTTTGCCAAAATGATGACTCTGAAATTTTAAAGAAGCAGAAACCCTTTATAACCCTTTAAAAATGTTGCCAGGCCGGGCGCGGTGGCTCAAGCCTGTAATCCTTGCACTTTGGGAGGCCGAGACGGGCGGATCACGAGGTCAGGAGATCGAGACCATCCTGGCTAACCCGGTGAAACCCCGTCTCTACTAAAAAATACAAAAAACTAGCCGGGCGAGGTGGCGGGCGCCTGTAGTCCCAGCTACTAGGGAGGCTGAGGCAGGAGAATGGCGTAAACCCGGGAGGCGGAGCTTGCAGTGAGCTGAGATCTGGCCACTGCACTCCAGCCTGGGCGACAGAGCGAGACTCCGTCTCAAAAAAAAAAAAAAAAAAAATGTTGCCAAAGGGCAGATTAGTGCCTTAGGAAAACCTTGTTATACTTTTATGTCAATGCTCAATTTACAGAAAAACCATATAATACCCTTTTTTGAATTTAGTCAATAAGTTTACACAGAGAACCTCTCCTGCAAGATTAATTTCCACAATTCTTCCACCACTTCTTTGAACCTTTAGGGTTTTCTTATCGAATTTAATACAATCTTTTAACCCTAGGCAAAAATTTACATCTCCATGACTCAATATATCCTTTTACTTAAAAAAAAAAAAAAAAAAAATTTTTGTTCTTACACACCTTGCATGTAAATCTTTTTTCAGTAGTTTTGATTGCATGTCAAAATGATAACTCCTAGCGATTTTAACTTTAAGGTAAAACTTGGTAAGTTGCTTTAATTGTGTGCTAAGTGCAGCCAAGGTTTGACTGTAGCATAATTAAGGGCGTGGTTAGTTCCATATGTCCCAGGCCTTACCAGTTACGAAGCCAGCAAGTCAAGTAGTTCTCAAAACCCAAAAAGCACCTTGTAACCTCAAAAGTCTTAGCAAACCTTGCATTTGACCTGCATTTTCCTAATAATCTTTAAGGCTGTTTTTATTTCTCAAAGATTAAAGTCATCTGAACTAAAAGGTACCACAGCTTTTAGCTTCCCTTAAAAAAAAAATAAAATACTTGATCCAAGCGCTTGTCTTTCTCCCCTCCCTCCCTTCCTCCCTTCCTTCATTCTTTCCTTCCTTCCCTCCCTCCCTTCCTTTCTTTCTTTCTCTTTCATGCAAGGGCATGATGTCAGCTCACTGCACCCTCTGCCTCCCGAGTTCAAGCGATTTTCCTGCCTCAGCCTCCACGTAGCTGGGACTACAGGTGTGCACCACCACGCCCAGCTAATTTTTGTACTTTTAGTAAAGACGGGGTTTCACCATGTTGACCAGGATGGTCTTGATCTCCTGACCTCGTGATGCACCTACCTCGGCCTCCCAAAGTACTGGGATTACGGGCATGAGCCACCCCACCTGGCCTGCGCTTGTCTTTCTTTAGGCCAAACTAATTAGAGCTCTTTTAACAGACATAACACACAGTACACACACACACACACACACACACACACACACACACACACACGCAGAATAAAACCCAGTCGCTGGGAGGGGCCCTTTAAGAGACAGGGCTAGGAAAACATGCAGATATGGAACCAAACCACAGAGGGCTCATCCCCTCAGGCAGGATTGCTACACAAAGCCTTGCCAAGTGGTTACTGGCCAGGGCGCCAGGATGTAAAGCAAGATGGAGGCTTGATTTGACAACCAAAATTTTGCAGAGAATACAGCGATAGCTGGGGGTGAGGGGGTAGCCTGGTAAAACATCTTCTAAAAGGGGAAAAGACCCTCAAAAGTTAACTGCTGATGGGGTAGAGAAGAAGGAAAAAACAGTTTAAAAATGCCTGGGGAGGAACTTCTTATTCAACTGTCTCCTCCACGGGAAAGAAAAGTTGAAGCTTAATTACTGTCAGATTGAGTTATACCCCTTGGTCAGGAAAGGGGAAGGCTGTGGCAGTGGTGTGTGGCTGGGAACCAGCCAGCCAGCTGTGCAGGACCCTTGGACCATGCGTCCCAGGCCCATCAGGGAGTGGGGGGTGGAGGGTAGCTGCTGCTCGCTGGTCCCTTCTGAAAAAGAAAATAAAAAGCCATGACAAGGCACAGGAATGATGGGGAGGTGGGGGCATGGTTTTCCCCACACTCAGGAATGTGAGGATGAAAAGGCTTAGAAGCAACAGTGGGAGGTTTTGAGTCCCCATTTCACTCACCACTTCTTGAGTTCCCACATTGTGTGCCAAAAGTGTTGCAGAACTTTTCCTTAGTTCAGTTAAAAATGGGGTTCTTTGTCCCACAGCCATGAAAATTGAGGCTCGCAGACAATTTGAATGGTAAGACAGGGATTTATTGGGTGAAAAGGAAGAAAAAGGGGAAACAGGGACTCCTTTAGGCCACAGTCTGTGCTTAGTGTTTCCCGCTGGCAGCTTGACTCCCAGGTTTCACACAGGAAGAGGAGGTGCCAGGCTCCTCCCCTTTGCAAATGGTACAAATTTCCCAAGGTCCTACCCCAGTGTGTGGGCTAGTTGGAGTTTTCCCAAGGACCCCCATCCACCTTGCTGTCTCAAATGCATGTTTTCTGTTGTATTAAAGGTTTCCCATGCAAACGGGTTCTTTTTTTTTTTTTTTTTAACGGCAGCTTCTTATACCACGGTGTATTTTCACCAGGCAAAGAAAGCTTTTCATGGTTTACTGAGGACAATAAACCCTTTCACATCTAGAACCTGAAGAGAACATTGCCTGGAAGTGTTTGCTGTTCTAGGAGGGCATCATTGTTAGGTCCCTTTTTTCATGGTTTGGAGTAAAAGAGGCAATAATTAGCAATTTGTTCATCATGATAGGCTCTATAGCCGACTCTACTGTAAAGGCTATGGTAACACAACAGACTTTAAATTCTCTTGTGAAAGTTATGCTAGATAATAGAATTGTTCTAGATTATTTACTACCTAAACAGAGAAGTGTCAGTGCAGCTTCTGGCACTTGTTCCCATGGAGAAATACATCACATCGGGTATTATAGAGATTCCGTTTTCAGGGATTAATGAAGAGACTGCTCAGTTAAAGTGAGTAGACTCTTTAGCTCATTCTTCCATCTCTTTTATTTTAGTTGGTTTGTTTTATGAGGATGCTAGGTAAGGAGCATACTCCTAGGTAAGGACTATCCTCCTGATAGTCATAATAGTAGTCTCTCTGATGAGCTGTATTCTCTCAAAAGTTTTCAATGTTGAATGCATACAGAATGTCAAATGGTCTCTCTTCAACAAAAATGACAAGAGCTGAAAGAAATATGTGACCATGAGGACACCATAACCTATGAATAATATGCTCAGATCAAAAGATTAAAAAAAAAAAAAAAACACACAAGCAAAATGATGGTAACTGAGAGTGGCACTAAAGACCTCAGTTTTTGTCGCACTGTTACGTAACTGAGAATCTGACCAAAAGGGGGAAATTTTAAAACAAAATTATGGGAGAGCATTGTTTTGGATTAAGCTTATGCACTAGTGCCCAACAGACCAGACCAAACCAAAATAGCATCACTTGTGCTAAATGTGACATAGTTAAACTAAGACTTTAAGAAAGCATAGATCTTGGAAGAGACCAGGTTTTGTTTATTCTCCTGTAAACAGGATATTCCAACATAAGGAGTTAACCTATACTCTAACTCTTAAAAAAATAACCTGAAATCCCAGTTCCTACTTTACAAAACTCACGGTTTTACTGTTCCCCAGTGGTTTTCAAGACCAAATAAGTACATTTATGATGGTGAGAGTAACACTGATGACTAGAGTTTGGTCAATCTCTCAAAAGTGTGAGGATGACGAAAAAGGGGGAATTGTTAAATCAAGTTAGCCTAAAGCCATTTCCTTACATATTTTAAGTTCAGCCTAAAAGTTTCTCTGTACATAGTGAACTGCAATCTAAATGGAATTTTAAACAGACTAAATTCTACTCTTTTTCCAATCACCAAGTTTTGGCCAATCAGATGTGGCCAACTGTTCAACCTGTGTTCAAATAAGATGAAAGTGGAGCTATAACCACCCTGACTGTTTCTGTACCTCACTTTCATTTTCTGTACATCACTTTTCTTCTGTGAATAAATCCTCTTCCACCACATGACTGTGCTAGAGGGTCTGAGCCTTCTTTGACTCAGGAGGCTGACAGATTTGTGAATCATTCTTTGCTCAGTTAAACTCTGTTAAATTTAATTTAGCTGAAGTTTTTCTTTTAATAAAAAAAATGTTGAAGAGGAGTTCAAAAAATGATAGCACCTGTTTGTTTGTATAAATTATAGAATTTCTGTTTAAAAATACTATTTGTATTCCTATAATCATGCTTCTGTATTATACAAAACAGCTAAGACATAGACAAGTGTCATAAGAGTGGCATATCAACACAGAGATACATGATACAGGTTCCTTAGTAAAATTTGCTACAAACTAACTGATGTAAAATTGTTGCACAGAGAAAGAGATACAGTTGCATTTTCCCTGTTGGAGATGCAGCTCTTCTGGCCTCACACAAGGCCATATAATTGTCAATAATATTGAATAATCAGCATAAGGATTCCATCAATTCTTTCATAAAGATAAACCTGACCACCTCCACTTTTGTTTTCTAATGGAAGGACTTTGAAAATGAGAAACCTGAGCACCCCCTCTTTGTTTTCTACTGAGGAAGAGGGTTCATTCCCCTATGGCACCCTCCAACTTTTATGAGAAGCATGAAGAAATTCTGAGTTCATGTCAGCCTCCTGGATTCATGCAGTCATGTATAAATCTACTGCATTAGAGTATTCATGCATATCAACCTTGGATATTCATATCTATTCACTCACTTTATAAGTAAATGGGCTACTACAAGGCACTGTGGCCTGGATTAAATCAGAGGCCAGCTCCAGGCATCCACCCCATTAGGCATAGGCTTTAGACCTGTGTGATGGTTGAGTGTCAACTTGCTTGGATTGAAGGATGCAAAGTATTGTTTCTGGGTGTGTCTGTGAGGGTGTTGGCAAAGGAGATTAACATTTAAGTCAGTGGACTGGGAGACACAGACTTACCCTCAATGTGTCTGAGCACTGTTCAATCAGCTGCCAGTACAGATAAGATAAAGCAGGCAGAAGAAGGTGGAATGAGTTGACTTGCTGAGTCTTCTGACCTTCATCATTCTCCCATGCTAGATGCTTCCTGCCCTCAAACATCAGACTCTAGGCTCTTCAGTTTTTGGACTCTTGAACTTACACCAGTGGTTTACCAGGGGCTCTTGGGCCTTTGGCCAAAGACTGAAGACTGCATTGTTGGCTTCCCTACTTTTGCGGTTTTGGGACTCGGACTGTGCCACTACTGGCTTCCTTTCTTCTCAATTTATAGATGGCCTATGGTGGGACTTTATGTTGTGCTCGTCAATTCTCCTTAATAAATTCCCTTTCATATACACATATATTCTGGTAGTTCTATTGCTCTGCAGGACTCTGACAAAATACAACCTGACTGAAGTTTCATCCTCATATTGGAAAAAAAAGAGAGAAGAATAAAAAATAAGAATATAAAATATGAAATTTGAGTTAATTAGATATCTGTGGAACTTGTGTGTGGCAATTTTGCCCCACAAAGAAAATAAGTGATGTCTAACTTAGGATTTTAGGTTTAATTCAGTTCAGCATTTGTTGAACACCCACTCTTATCGAGAAATCCTAGAAACCATGGAAGATTAAAGATAAAAAAGGACAAATTCCCCACCTTCAAGGGTTGACAGGTATGAATCACAAAGTATCTGAGTTAGATCTCAATCAATTTAGAGGTTCATTTTGCCAAGGTTAAGAACCACGGCTGTGACACAGTCTCAGGACGTCCTGAGAACATGTGCCCCATGTGGTTGGGTTACTGCTTGGTTTTATACATTTCAGGGAAACAGAAGTTACAGGCAAAGACAGAAATCATTACACATAAGGTATACATTGGTTTGGCCTGGAAAGGCGGGATGTTTCAAAGTGGGGCTTCCAGGTCATAGGTGGATTCAAAGATTTCCTGATTGGCAATTAGTTGAAAGAATTAAGCTCTACCTAAAGCATTGAAATCAGCTTAAGTTAAGATAAGAGGGGTTGTGAAGGCCAAGGTTCTTGTCACATAGATGAAACTTCTAGATAGCAAGCTTCGAAAAGAATAGATGGTGAATGTCTCTTATCAGACCTTCAAAGGTGTCAGACTCCACTGGAAAAGACCTAGTAAGGGAAACATTCTCTAAGGAGTGTAAATTTCTCCCACAAGAGACAGCTTTGCAGGGCTATTTAAAAATATATCGAAGAAATATATTTGGAGATGAAATACTTAGATTTCCTTCAGGGCCTCCTATCTGGCTTACACAGGCTAATGTAGGGAAAAGGAATAAGGTAAGTGTTTTGGTAATTAATAAAAGAAATCCATAGTCCAGTGTGGCTGCATCATGAACAAGGCCTTAGTGGGAAATGAGGTTATGGAGTGCTTTGTGCTAGAGAATATTGGTAAAATTAGATCAAGCTTTTGTACTGTCTACAAATATGAAAGCGCTAAAGATGAGATATACAAAAGGTGCTATTGAAAGGAGCTGGGCACATTCCTCAGCCCCGGGCTCAAAACTCCCTGAGCCTAGTACAAACACATCCCATCCTCCCATCCCACCACATACCACCATATATCTCTCCAACTCCCTGAGCCCAGTACAAACACCACCTGGAAAGTCTCCGATAAGGGGACAGCCGTTCAAGGTTACTGAAAGCGCGGGAGCCAAAAGAATTTCTTTGTT
>NW_012104499.1:2775539-2780248 GCF_000951045.1 Mandrillus leucophaeus
GAGCCAAAAGAATTTCTTTGTTCCCCTGCAACTTTCGGGCTATAAAAAGCAAACGCTCGCATTGTTCGGGGCCCTCTTGTATACTGTGTAAAGGAGGGACCAGGTTCGAACTTGTAGTAAAGATCCTTGCCGCTTGGCTTTGACTCTGGACTCTGGTGGTCTTCTTTGGGGAACAAACAGTCTGGGCATAACACTATTTTCAATTTAAAAGTTCAATAAATTGGAAATAATGGATAATTCTATAACTTCTTGGAAGTCAGCATTGTAAAGAGCACATTTTACAAAGGAAAAATTCCGGATATTTATATAAGGTCTCTAAACCATGTATCACACTCCATATCCAAAGGTAAAAGCTACATAATTGTTCTGTTTTGCTGTAGTTTAAAAATCACTCTTAGTTTCAATAATATGAATCTACGTAAGACTGTGTCAGGTCAAAAACGAGGGGTAATTTATTGTCGTATACTCATAAACTGTAGCTCAGCCAGGTATTGGTCTATCAACATCCTGAAGTGAGAAGAGACGTTGCTGCAAAGACACAGAGCACAAACAAGATGCCATAGACTACCAGGATGAGGGAAATATGGAAAGAAATCACTGATCTGCATGGGCTTCAAGAGCAATTAAGCCATCTAGGCAACTTATACTCAAATAATGAAAGAAAAAAAATGAGTAAAACATTACCTTCAAATTGTTTTACATTATTATTAGCACAGGCACCTTATCTTTGTTCCAGAAATTCTGAGAGGTGCCTCTTGAAGTAAACAAGGAAACATTACGCCAGAAGCATCAAAAAAACTGTCCTTAACAGTTACTGTATTGCGAGGTTCAAGATTAAGCATATGTTTACCATCCACATCCTGGGCAGGAAATTTTGACATTTAAGACCTCTAACACAAACTGCTGCAATCTCCATGTGCTGAGGGAGAGGGTGGACTGTGGTGTGGTTACCTGTCAAGTATTTGGTTTTAACTGTTACTGAGCTTGTTCACTTTGTAGTCCAGATGACAAAGTAATTTAATTCACAGTCATAGCATTGAAAATCCCAATGGGCTTCTGTTTCTAGCTGTGCCAGAGGTAGGAACTGCAAAAAAATATATATGACAAAATCTAGAAGATATCAGGAAGGCAAGAAATAGATCAGACGTGAATAACCAAGTATCATATGGTTATGAATAAAAAATGCTGGTATTTTCAATTGGTTTCAACATCTATCTTTAAATTTTATTTTTAGGATATTTATGATATATATTGTAGAGTGTTATATGCTTTTATAATTATAGATAATATATCCGCTGTGAAATCTTTAGTGAAAATTTTGTATTCACCAATTTAGATTTGAAGAAAATGAGGTAGATGAATTTATATGAATGAATAAAAAAGAGAACAGACTTACATTTCCAGTAATAGACAAGATATTCTGAAAACACTCCAGGTAAACAGAAATACAAAACTAAAATCATGAAGAAATGCCCAATATAATAAAACAACGTTATTTTAACTGAATACCTGAAATCACAATACAATTAGAGAAATCCTAGGGAATAAAATGAAGAGAGAGAAGAGAAATACACAGCAATAGATTGAGTGAATTTGCTTGTCTTAATAAGTAAGGAGTTTGTATTTGAAAGGTCATGATTACAGGTGGCTTTGAGCTCATAGAAAATGGGCATTTAAGAATGGAAACACTTGAATAAAGCTGAGGTCCTAATGATGTCCTAGTGAGTCACACCATTAGTTAAATGGTGGGAAATACCTGTCCATCTACATAGTAAAAAGAAGATAAAGCTTGACTAATTTAGACTTGTTATAATTGCAGAATTAGTAAACATGGGTCTGCACTCTGTTTTAAGGTTCAAATGTATACTACTTGCATGCTCCCAAAATTTTTACACTGGGTAATTGACATAAAATATAGCAGTGACCTGGCAATACTATTGGGAAGCCAGCAGAAGAAAATAGAAATTTCTCAGAGGTACAAATCCTCAACCTAGCTCATGCATGATACTCAAACACAAACTCTGCTCAAAATGATTACATTAAAAAAGAAGAAAGATCACAATAACCTAACTTTACTAAAAAGGAACTTGGAAAAACAAACAAACAAACAACTAAGCCCAAAGTCAGCCATAGGAAGGAAATAATAGAGATTAGAACAGAAATAAACAAAGTAGAGACTAGGAAAACAATAGAAAAAAAAAAAAATCAATGAAACCAAGAGTAGTTTTTTACAAAGCTAAACAAAATTGCCAAACCTTTAGCTAGATGGAGAAAAAATGTAGGAGATTCAAATAAATAAAAAACAAAACTATACAACCAAAAATAAATTTAAAACTTTCTAGTTATATGCAACCTATCCATACTCATCATGAAGAAACAGAAATTGCGAATAGACCAAAAATTAGTAAGAAGATTGAATTATTAATTAAAAAAAACTCCCAAAAAAGAAAAGCCAGAAAACTGAAGAGAAGGGAACATTTTCAAATTCATTTTATGGGACCAGCATTACCCTGAGCCAAGGACACCACAAGAAAATAAAATTACATGCTAGTATCCCTGATCAATATAGGTGCAAAGGTTCCCAACAAAACACTGGCAAACTGAATTCAGTGGTACATTAAAAGGGGCATACAATGTGATCAAATAAAATTAATCCCTGGGATGCAAGGATGGCTCAACATACATCAATAAATGTGATATATCACATTAATAGAATGAAAAAGATAAATCGCACAATCGTCTCAATAGACACCAAATAAGCATTTGACAAAATTTAACACCTTTTCATGAAAAAATTTCTCAAAGAACTAGATGTAGAAGGAAGTTAACCAAACATAATAAAGCCCGTATAATGACAATCCCACAGCTTACTTCACTCTCAACATTGAAAAATCAAAAGTTTGTCCTCTGAGATTAGGAATAAGACAAAGATACTCATGCTCACCACTTCTTCTCAAAGTAGTACTAGAAATTATAGCCAGAGTAATTAGGTAAGAGAAAAAGAAATAAAAGAAGGAAGTACAATTATCTCTGTTTGCAGATTACATGATCCTGTATGTAGAAAATCCTAAAGACTTCACAAAAAAACTGAAATAATAAATAAATTCAATAAAGTTGTAGTAGACAAGATCAACATACAAAAACCAGTTACATTTCTATATGCTATCAAAGAACAAATGAAAATAAAAGAAAATAACACCATTTACAATGCATCAAAAACAATAAACTTCTTAAAAATAAACTTAACCAAGGAGGCAAAAGACTTCTTCACTGAAACCCACAAAAATAAATAAAAGAAAATTTAAAAGATACAAATAAATTAGAAAAGATCTCATATTCATGAGTTGAAAGACTTAATATTGATAAAATGTACACAGGTCCCAAAGTGATATTCAGACTCAGGGCTATCCCCATCAAAATCCCAATGGCAATTTTTATAGGAATAGAAAACACAATGTTAAAATTCATATGGAACCACAGAGCTATGTAAGAGGCAAAGATGTTGAGAAAAAGAGGAAAGCTAGTGTCACCACATTTTGTGATTTCAAAATACAATACAAAGCTACAATAAAATAGTATAGTATTGCACTAAGAATAGAGCTATAGACCCATGGAACAGAAAAGAAAGCTCAGAAATAAACCCACACATATATGGTAAATGGTTTTCAATGAGGTTGCCAAAAGCACACAATAGTGGATAGTCTCTTCAAACAAATGATTCTGGGAAAACTGAATATATCCACAGGCAAAACAATAAAATTGAACCTCTACCTTCACTATATACAAAAGTAACTCAAAATGGATTATAAACTAGTGTAACACCTGAAGCTGTAAAACTCCTAAGAGAAAACACAGGGGAAAAGCTTCTTGACGTTAGCCTTCTGAATTATTTCTTGAATATGAAATCAAAAGCACAAGCAACAAAAGCAAAAATAGATAAATGGGACTATGTCCAAATAAAAAGCATCTGCACAGCAAAACAAACAGTTAATGGAGTAAAAAGGCCACCTACAGTATTGAAGAAAATATTTGCAAATCTTATATCTAATAAGGGGTTAATTTCCAAAATATATAAGGAACTCCTAACAATAGCCAAAAAGCAAATAACCTGATATATACATACTATTTTAAATGCCTCATGTAGGTGAAATCATACACACACACAAACATACACATATATATATACCATTTACAATGCATCAAAAAAAAATAAGCTTCTTAAGAATAAACTTAACCAAGGAGGCAAAAGACTTCTACACTGAAATCCACAAAAATTAATAAAAGAAAATTTAAAAGATACAAATAAATTGGAAAACATCTCATATTCATGAGTTGAAAGACTCATGAATGAAATCATATACACATATATATATTCATATGTATACATGATTTCACCTATGTGAGACATTTAAAATAGTCAAACTCATAGAAGCAGGTAATAAAATAGTGGTTGCCAGGGGCTAGGGGCTGAGGAAATTGAGGAGTTGTTCAATGAGTGTAAAGCTTCAGTTATTCTGATTTAGAGATGTCATGTACACTACTACCTAAGGTGAACATAAATATTGTGCATTTCAAAGATTTATATTGGGGTATATTTCGCATTTTGTGTTATTATCACACACACATACAAATGAACACAAAAACAAAGGGACACATGGAAACTTTGGGAGGTGGTATCATGGATGTCTTCATATGTCTAATAAAATTGT
>NW_012104499.1:2781049-2849980 GCF_000951045.1 Mandrillus leucophaeus
TAATTTATTCAACAAATATTTATTGAATGTCTATTGTCAGTAAGATACACAGTAGCCAATGGTGATAGAAAAGTGAATAAATTATTGTTCTCCTGCCCATGTAGCTCACACAAAGCAGAAAGATGTGGGGTGGTAGTTGGATATAAAAAGAACTACAATATAACATTGTAGGTGGGTGATAGAGATGATTACAGTATCTATGTGTGTGTATATATATGTGTGTATATATATGCACACACATATGTACATACAGGTATATAAATGATGTTAAAGTTGTAGTCTAGAAAAACAAGAAATTATAGGAAAGCGTGGAGCAAATAAAGTACTAACCAAAAAGACACAAATCAAACATTTATAACAATGAAAATAAAGTGGATTATATTTGCTAATAATTTCCCTGAACATTTTTGCACCGATCATATAATTATCATATTATCGTATGCATGAAGCTGTAATTGTCCTTCCTTTTAATGTCTGTGTCTGGTTTTAGTGTTAGATTCATGATTATCGTATAAAATAAATTGAGCTTCAATCCCTCCTCTTCCATTTACTGGAATACTTTGTTTTGGGATGATCTGTTTCCTGAAAATTTGGTAGAACTCATGTGTTAAACCATATGAATCTGATGTTTACTTTGTGGAAAGATTTTAAAACAGAACTTCAACTTCTTTAGAGTTATAGGATCATTCAAACATTATAAAATTATTATTGATTCAGTTTTAGTATTGTTCTATTTCTCTAGAAATTTTTCCATGTTGTTTAATCTTTCAAAGCTGTTGGTGTATAGTTGTGAATAGTCTCTTTTCCTGTGAAAACGCCGTCGTATCTGTAACTACATTCCCTTTTCATTTCTAATATGCTTTCTTCTTCCATTGTCTCTTGCTTAACTTTGCCAGAGGTTTGTTTATTAATCTTTTCTACTGCATCTTTTATTCTATTTCATTAATTTCTGTTCTTATTCTTATCACCTTTTTTCTTCCATTCTTTCTAGGTTTATACTGTTCCTCTTTTTCTGACTCATAAAAGGAACACAATGCATTAGTGTTAAGGAATTTTTCAGTTTAAGTATATTTTTCAATTTCCATGTGGGTGGGTGTATTTTTATTATTAATGTAATTGAAGTGAGATATGAGATCATTATATGATATGGTTTATCTCTGAAATTCATTGAGGCTTTCTTTATTGTATGGCCTAGTACATATACAATGTTTCATGATTTATGTGTGTTTGAGAAAAATGTGACTTTTCTAATTCTTGGAAGACTGTCATCTATGTGTCATCTGTATATCTATTGATCTATCTACCAAGCCACATAGATTAATATATCTTAATAGTTATTATAGAATATTCTAATATCCATTAGGTAAAGCTTGTTAATTGTATAATTTGTATCTTTTATATCCTTTTTAATTTCTTTTTCGGATTTTCCTATCGATTGAGAGTTGTGTTGAAATTTTCAAAAGGAAGATAGTGTCACCAATTTATCTGTGCAGATTTAGCAAATATTACTTCTTAAATTTTCAAGCTATTTTAGTAGGCGCATACATGTTTAACCTTGTTAGATCTTCTTCAACGTAAACATTTATCTTTACATGTGGTGACCTTGACCGTCCCTAATAATGCCTTTTTTCATGCCAATGTCTATTTTATATCACATTTGTATACCTGCAATAGCCCTCTTTGGGTTTATAGTTGACCTGTTTGTCTTTTTTCATCATTTTACTTTTAACCTTTGCATGGTAAACTGCATATGTTTGCATTTATTCCAATTAGTCAATATTTGTTCTTTAGTTGGTCAGCTGGTCAGCTTAGTCCATTTGCATTTGTTATAATCATTGATATATTGGACCTATTTCAATCATACTCATTTATTATTTCAATTTTTCCATAATGTTTCTTTCTTCTTTATCACTTTAATTTTAAAATGCTATCTTGTCATTTTAATAAGACAATAACTGTAGTATGATTTCACATTTGTTGTTCTCTCTGACTCCCAAATTCTGTCATGTAAATATTATCTTAAAATTTTTATTCTGAGTTACTATTAATGTATTTTCTCTTTTATCCCCTTGGTATTAGATTTTTACATAATACCAGTAATTCCATGAAAATATTTGATCACCTTAATTTCATTTATCTCTTGTACTATCCCCTATATTGTCTGTTTTATTTAAGCACTTCATTCAAAACTGTTTGCAGCATGAGGCTGGCTTTGTGTGGAAAAACTCTGGAGGCCTTATGTACTTAAGAATAATTTTAATAAGGACTTGACATTTGAAAGACAATTTGGCTGGATATAAATTGCCCATTCTAAGTTATTTTCCTTATGTACTTCAAAGTATTTGACTCCATTATTTTCATAAGTCCAGTTTCACTGTTGAAAAATCTAATGTCAATTTGATTTTTGTTACTTTGCATATGATCTTTGCTTTTTAAAATATGTTATTTATTTTTCTATTTTCTATGAATGTAATTTCAACGTGTGTAGGTGTGGCTGTTGCTAATCTCTCTTCTTTGGCCCCCTATAGGCTCTTTCACTCTGAGGTTTTTCATGTCTTTTAATTTGGAAGAAAATCTTTATTATTGCTTCATATCATTCTACTATGTTTTCCATCTGATATGATACCTACATCCATCCTCTAAATATCTTAGCTTTTATTTTATACATCCTATTTTTTTCCTTTTTCTTTCTATGACATTTCTTCAATCTTGTCTATAATTTTGCTGATTTCTTACTCACCTTTATCAATTCTGTTCTTTATTTTATCTATTGCAAAGTTTATTTCATTAATTATATATGTATTTGCAACCTGGTATGATTTCCTTCCTTATCTTCTGTGTTCTTGTTTCGTATTGCTTATATCTTCCTTTTTTATTTTTTAGTATGCTTATTAGATGAACTATGTATTATTATCCTCAATATTCTAATAAGTTTGCTTTTGTGAAATCCATATATAGTATGCTAGATTTTTTTAAATGTTGATACTTTTAAAATGCATTGTTATCTTTGCCTGTGAGCAAGTTTCTTCCTTGGAGTATTTTGCTTTTCTGTGAAGCAATATTGTGGCCTTTTGAAAGACTCCTTCTTGGAACCCAGCTGCCAAGTTGGGAGAAAACCCAAGCAATTGTTTGGGAATGACCCCATGGAAGAGAAGCAAGGCCTCTGGCCAACTTCTCCAGCTGTGTTCCTAGGCATCTGCTAGAAACTACTGTTGGTCATATGAATGAAGTCACGTTGGACTTTCCACCTGCCCTAGTACTCCAGCCACCATCAGATCCACATTAAGCAGAAGAAGTACCTAGTCAACCCATAAAATAATGAGAAATAATTAATTGTTTTAAGTCCTTAGATTTTAGGGTGTTTTGTTACACAGCGATGAGTAACCAAAACATGTGGCCTCTTTGTGTGGCTTTTCACAGTATGGTAGCTAAGTTACCAGAAGGAATGTTACAAGCGGACAAGCCCCAATTACTAGTGCTTATCAAACCCCATCTTGTTTCATTATTGCTTACGTCCCATTGTCCATAGCTTATCACATGGCCAGAATCAATATGGTAGGGATATTACAGAAGAGAATGAATAAAGGGAAGTGTGGTTCATTGGAGGCCACCAAAGCAACAATTGAAAGAATACAAACTTCATTCTCTGATCACAATGGGATTGATTTAGAAAACAATAAGAAAAATATAAATTTTAAAATCTATACATTTGGAATTTTAAAAGACAATGCCTAAAAAACTAATGGAACAAGAATATCTAATAATATAAGTTAGGTAACATTTAGATTTGTATGATAATGAAAATAACACATAACTCATGGGATTCAGCTGTTGTATTAATATTTAAAGTGAAATGGATAGCATTTAATTTTATATTTAAAAGGAGCAAAGACTGAAAATGACTTATGCATCTAACTTGAGAAATTAGTAAAAGAGAAGAATAAATAGATGTGGGGTTGTTTAAATGATGCACACAACTTAAAATTTCTGAAAGAACTTTTAAATACATTATCTCATTATATTCATTTACAATAATTTATTTATAGTTCTTTGGTAATGAAAACCCAATGAGTATTTAGAACAGGTATTATTAAAGCCAATTTTAAAAATAATATTGAGGGTCAGACAGTTTAGCGATTTATTGAACACATAGCAGAGCTTGGAAGTCTCAGAGTAGTGAATCAAAAGAAGGTTTACGAATTTGACTTTAAAGATCATCTCATTCTATCGTAATGATAGCTTATATTAAGTAAGAATAGATCTCATGGATAAACATGGTAACAGTCATCGAAAAGCTATTGGGTTTTGCTTCAGTCCATGGAACTTCCTACTTCATTCTTGGGTCCACATAATTAGAAGAGTGATTCCAAGCAACTGCCTTTTTTGCTTGTGACTTTGTATGTGCCTCAATTTGAAACAGTTCATTTACCAACGTTAATTTGGTCCTGACCCCATCTAGGCCCAAAAGAATGCCCATCCCCAGGCATTTGCAATTAGGACAATAAAAAACAATTCAAACTTTTTTAGATTTTCTGGAGTTACCATATACAATCTCAGGAAATACAGAGTGAGTACCTTCCACTGACTTGTAAATCATAGTATCTGATTCAGCATATGTACTCACCGTGGCTGAAGTTTAAGGGGTAGATTTAGCAAACTCATTGCATCAGAATGTGTAAGCTAGCCTTGTGATCCTCAGTAAGAAACAAGAGTGAGGTATGCTAGATATCTTACATTTGGCCTTTAGAACCACCTTATCTGTTCTCTGCCCAGTGCCGTAACATGGTAAAGTGACCTAGATGGACTGCATCAGTACTTTTTCTTGAGCTTCAGGATGTGACAATGTGAGGAAATAGATGGGCAGAACAAAAGAAGTGAGGTCAGGACTTATATTTCCCTTCTTCCCACTGTTTTGGGTTACTATCATTCAGTCCCTCTATGGAAACCTACAGCACCTTCCAGGCAACCCTCTTTATACAACAAACCACTATGCTTGAGTAACTGGTACCTCCTTCTATACCTTTATGTCTAAGTGTCATAAGAACTGCTTGTTGTTAGTCCTGGGATATTGCACTATCTGTGGTTGGTTTTTCTGAATCCTGAACACAACTATATAAATTGTCTTTTTACTAATTTATTTTCAAATTATTCAGTTTGAATATGCCGTCAATTTCTCACTAGGACCTTGAGAGATAAAATAATGTTAAATAAAAAGTGTTGAAATCCATGATTGTTTACTTGAGAACATAGAATTAACTACTGGTAACACAGTCTGTTACTGACAGCCTTTCTGACTATAGCCAATGACTTTGAAAGTGTCAGCATTTCTATAATCATGAAATTTATTGAATTGCATAGCCAAATTCTCTGCTGCAGCAAATTTCTAAAATTAAAATAGGTGTGCTAATTAGGTAAAAATGCAATCTGGTGATTTGAATAACGTTGTCTGAGAGGAAACAGAGAAATTAGAGAGCCAAGGAACTAAGGACCTCTCCAACGGACTTCTGGTATGACCTGTACTGAGTAAAAATAAGTGATACTGAGTATTCCCGAATGCAACATGGAGGTCACTATTACTCTAAGGAATATTAGAGATGTCTCCCAACACAACACTCCAGCCTATGGTTTTTATCCAAAATGCGAGGCCAAAGCCATTAAACAGGGAGCAAAAGAAAAAGGCGTTACATCCAGGAGAGAAACGAAGCCCTAGAGGATTAACCTATCATTGATTTTTCCATTTGTTCACTCAGGGATTCGAACAGCATGACCCAGTGGTGATTTTGGCATTGGTTACTATCAAATAGAATTCCTCAAAATACATTTTCAGGCAGTCAACTAAGGTTTTATTCCATCTATAATTCTAAAAACCAATCTGTTAAGTGACAGATGGTTGCTCAGCCTCTCAATCAATCCTCAATTCTGAAGACTAGCACCAGGAAGGAATGGCCCTCTGAGTTAACAGAAAATTCCACCCTGCTTCAACCCTGGGGAAATCCTTACTAATTTGTCAGTAGAATTGAGGGACACTTTAAAAAGGAAATCATCTGAATAGACAAAATCAGGGATGGCCAGATTAGCCATATAAGGAACTCATCTCATGGCTAAAAGGTGCTCATAAAAATAATAGATCAAATCATGAAACTTTCCACAGTGTCTAGCAATCTTTGGGCCAGTGAATAATACATGTTGTGTCTCTTCCCTCTGCCCTTTAAAAAAACTTTTCATAAATGTTTACTGATGATAATGACAAAAGCACTTGTATATGAATTTATGATTGAATATCTGCATAGAATTATGGTTTTACTTTGAAGTGCATTCAGAATTTTCTTCTCATTATGAATGGTACAAATTTACAAAAGCATACAAATATAATACAATGAACACCTGTGTGGCCATGACCTAGGTAAAAAATACAGCATTACAAATTCATTCAAAGCCTCCAAACCTCCTTCAAATGACCATTCCCTTTCTTTTTTCACCCTTTTACCTTCGCAGTGCTAACAACCATCCTGAATTTGGTACTCATCACTTACATACGTGTCTTAACTAGTTAACTACTAAGTAAGAATCTTACTAAGATTCCTAAATTATACATACACACGTGTGTGTGTGTGTGTGTGTGTGTGTGTGTATCAGGTACAATGTAGACTTATGCAACTTATTTCTCATTGTGCAATGTTTTGAAGATTTATACATGTTGATACTGCTATAATTCATTTATTTTCACTGATGAAATGATCTTACTTATGAGTATATTGCAATTAATATAATGTTATAATTATTTCCTTTCTCATTACACTCTAAGATTCATGAGTATGTCTTGTCTATGCATGCATGTATGTATGTATGTATTTATTTATTTAGACAGAGTCTCACTCTGTTGCCCAGACTGTAGTGCAGTGGCACGATCTCAGCTCAATGTAACCTCCACCTCCCAGGTGCAAGCATTCTCGTGCCTCAGCCTCCTGAGTAGCTGTGATTTCAGGCACACGCCAACACACCCGTCTAATTTCTGTATTTTTTAGTAGAGACAGGGTTTCGCCATGTTGGCCAGGTTAGTCTCGAACTCTTGACCTCAGGTGATCCACCCGCCTCGGCCTCTCAAAGTGCTGGGATTACAAGTGTGAGCCACCATGTCCGGCCTTATTTATATGCATTACTGAATCAGACATGTGAGTGAAGAAGCCTTCAGTGGACTCCATCCATGGCATCTAAGACAACTTAGTGAGACCTACCCAACTTAGCTCAGTCAACAGTAGGAGCTATGAGAAATAATAATAAATTGGTTTTACACCTTTAAGTAATGAGGTGTTTTGTTATGCAGAAATAGGTAAGAGAAATGCTTTTTCTGTTGTTTTTATGTGGCATTTCAAGAGCAAAAAAGGTAAAACTTATCCCTATAATCTATTTCTATTTATTGCATCCCCTATTGTAAGTGATCACTTCATAGAGGTGGGATGAATCCCCTCACTCATAATTTGGTTCAAATGTTGACACTGATGATGCCACACAAGAGGGTTTGAATTGATTTATCACTCACAAAATGAGGCTTTCCACAGAGAGCTAGGCAGCTCCCAAGCAAGGTACAAAAATGATATGGTATGGAAGGGAGACTGACTTGAGGTTTTCATCACGGTCACGGGGTGGGGTTGGAGTGAGGGCTCTCCCTTGTATGGCCAGGGCTTTCATAGTTTGAACTTACCACTAACACTGAGGTAGGTGATACCTAGATTCTTTTACTACTTTGCCCACATGTAGGGCAGAAGAGGAACAGAGTAGTGAGGCTAGAAAGCTGTAAGAAGTTAAACACAGCAACAGAGTCAGATATTATTACACCTGTGGTATTACACAGCATACATTTTGATGCTGTTTTATTTGGTACGTTAATATCATAACCTAAAATCTGCATCGTGAATTGTTCGCTTTCATATTATGACAGTATCTTGCTTTGTATCATTTAATACTTTTGTCTCTGAACTCAACATCTGGTATTAAGATGCTGCTGAATGTTATTTTTAAATTATTTTTTGTATTCAGATAAAATTTACATAGAGTTAAATACATACATTTTTAGTGTAGATGTGAAAAATTTTGATAAATATATACATTCATGCAGCCATCCTCCACATAGAGCATTTCTGTCACACCAGAATACTTCCTTTTACCCCTTCCAGTCAATCCCCATTCCTACTGTTAATCACTGTTCTCACTTTTCTCCCCATAGATTACTTGTAACTGCGCTTGAATATCAAATAAATGTAAAAAGACAATATGCATTCTTCTTTTTCTGCCTTTTTCATACAGTGTGATTTTTAAAAAAATATTAAAACTAATTTCAAACATATTAAAAAGTTATAAGATTTTTGTCTTAGTTTGGGCTGCTGTAACAACTTATATATTTGGTGGCTTAGACAACAGAAATTTATTTCTCACAGTTGAGGAGTCTGAAAAGTCTGAGCACAGGGTGCCAGCATGGTCAGGTTCTGGTGAGGGCCCTCTTCTCTGTTGTAGACTAATGACCTCTTGCTACGTCCTCAAATAGCAGAGAGCAGGGAGAGAAAATCAATTCCTCTTTGTGCTTTTTATAAGGGCACTAATCCTATTCATGAGGGATCCACTTTTGTGACCTACTTACCTTCCAAAGGCCACTCCTCCTAATGCCATCACTTTGGGGGTTAGGATTTCTTTTCTTTTTTTTTTTTTTTTTTGAGATGGAGTCTCACTCTGTTGCCCAGGCTAGAGTGCAGTGGTGTGATCTTGGCTTACTGCAAGCTCCACCTCCCGGGTTCAAGTGATACTCCTACCTCAGCCTCCTGAGTAGTTGGAATTACAGGCGCCCACTACCATGCCCAGCTATTGTTTTTTTGTATTTTCAGTAGAGACAGGGTTTCACCGTGTTGGCCAGGCTGCTCTTGAACTCCTGACCTCAGGTGATCTGCCCACCTTGGCCTCCCAAAGTGTTGGGATTACAGGCATGAGCAACTGCACCTGGCCAGGATTTCAACATATGAATTTTGGGAGGACACAAACATTCAGTTCATACCATGTTTGAATGTATACCCATACAACCACCAACTAGAGGCTATCATTAACCTTTTCCTATACTTGGTTTCTCACATATCTATTCTTCAATATATCTTATATTCTCATGCCTATAAAAATAAACTATATAGGCCAGGCACAGTGGCTCATACTTGTAATCCCAGCACTTTGGGAGGCCGAGGCGGGTGGATCACCTGAGGTTGGGAGTTTGAGACGAGCCTGACCAACATGGAGAAACCTCCTCTCCACTAAAAATACAAAATTAGCTGGGCGTGGTGGCGCATGCCTGTAATCCCAGCTACTCAGGAGGCTGAGGCAGGAGAATTGCTTGAACCTGGGAGGTGGATGTTTCTGTGAGCTGAGATCACACCATTGCACTCCAGCCTGGGCAACAAGAGTGAAATTCCGTCTCAAAAAAAAAAAAAGTATATATATACACTTATATATGTGTGTATGTGTATATATATACACATACATATATATGTGTGTGTGTGTATATGATCAAGTGATCATATATTTAAGTATAATTCAAAATGTCCTTATAGTGCATTTTTTTTCTTTTGTGGTAAATTTTATATACAGTGAAATGCACAAATATTAGGAGCACCGTTTCTTAAACTTTGACAAATGCATACATCTGCATAGCATAAACGATAAAGGTATCGAATATTATCATCACCCCAGAAAATGTTCTCATTCCCTTTGTAGTCAATCCTCATCTCTATCCTCCAAAGGCAATCATTGCTCTCACGTTTTCCCACCATAGATTAGTTTTGCCTAAGAGAACATTATGTAAATGAAATCATTGCATACTTTTTTCTGAAAGGCTTTTTTAAAAATCCAGCATAATGATTTTTGAGATTCATGCATACTGCTGTGTATCAGTAGTAAAATCAAAAGCAAATTAGTTACTTCCTAGATACAATGTGGGTAAGGCATTGGGTAAATACATCCATTCCAAATGGGAGAATTTGACCAAAACCAAGGGGCTATAGGCCCCATGGAAGTCCCAAATCTAGTGGCAAAGTCAAATCTTAAAGCTCCAAAATGATCTCCTTTGACTCCATGTCTCACATCCAGGTCACACTGATGCAAGAGGTAGGCTCCCACTGCCATGGACAGCTCCGCCCCTGTGACTTTGCAGGGTACGGCCCAACCCTGGCTGCTTTCACGGGCTAGTGTTGACTGTCTGTGGCTTTTCCAGGCTCACAATGCAAGCTGTCAATGGATCTAGCATTCTGGGTTTTGGAGGATGGTAGCCGTCCTGTTACCCAGCTCCTAAGTTGCCTCCACAGTTGTGGATATCTTTACAGCAGCGCCCCATTACCTGGCACTAATTTACTGTATTAGTCTGTTCTCATGCTGCTAATGAATACATACACAAGACTGGGTAATGTATAAAGGAAAGAGGTTTAATGGACTCACAGTTCTGCATGGCTGGAGAGGCCTCACAATCATGGAGGAAGGTGAAGGAGGAGGAAAGTCATGTCTTACATAGCGGTACTCAAGAGAGTGAGTTCAGGGGAACTGCCCTTTCTAAAACCATTAGATCTCATGAGACTTATTCACTATTATGAGAACAGTACAGAAAGACCCATCCCTGTAATTCAGTTACCTCCTCCTGAAACCCTCCCGTGACAGGTGAGGATTATGGGAACTATAATTCAAGATGAGATTTGGGTGAGGACACAGCAAAGCCATATCAAAGTCTTAGGCAATCTGGCAAATGTGGAGTGTTATCACACTGTGGTTTTACATTGTATTTCCCTCATGATTAATGATATTGGGCACCTTTTCATTTGCTTATTGGCCATTCGTATATCTTTTTCTGTGAAATGTCTATTCAAGTGTTCTTCCCATATTTGTCAGGTTGCTTTTCTTTTAATTATTGAAATGTAATCAAATTATATAATTATGCAGTAAATTATATAATGTCATTAATTATAAAATTGGTGACATTCTTTGTCAGATATGTGTTTACAAATATTTTCTCCTAGTTTGGGACTTGCCTATTCACTCTCTTAATGTATTATTTTGATATATGGATACCATTTTAATATTCTAATTAAATCAAATACATAAATTATATTTTGTGATTATTGCTCTCTATGACTAGTCCAAATCATGAAAATATTATCTTAGGTTTTCTTCTAAGAAATTTATGGTTTTTGCTTTTACATTTAAGATTATAATCTATCTCATTATTTATTATGTATACTGTGAGGCAGGGACAAGGTTCATTCTTTTTCTTTATAGTTGTCCAATTATTCCAGCTTCATTTATTAAAAATACTTTTCCCTCATTGGACTCCATCACTGTCATTATTGAAAATCAGATGGGTATCTATTTTGGGGTCTATTACTGTGACATTTATTCTTTGCTATTGATCTAGTTGTTAATTCTTTTTTGAAATGGAGTCTCACTCTGTCACCCAGGCTGGAGTGCAGTGGTGTGATCTAGGCTCACTGTAACCTCCACCTACTCGGTTTAAGCAATTCTCTACCTTAGCCTCCCAAGTAGCTTGGATTACAGGTATGTGCCACCATGCCTGGCTAATTTTTGTATTTTTAGTAGAGACGGGGTTTCACCATCTTAGCCAGGCTGGTCTTGAACTCCTGATCTCTCAATCGGCCCGCCTTGGCCTCCCAAAGTGCTGGGATTACAGGCATGAGCCACTGTGCCTGGCATGGTTGTTAAGTCAACATCATACTGTAGTGATTATTGTGCAATATACTAAGTCTTACAATTGAGTTAAATAAGGATACCTGTTTGTTTTTTCCTTTGCAAGATTGCCTTGGATATTCTAGTTCTTTTCATATAAATGTTAGAATCAGATTGTCAATTTTTATGAAAAAGCCCATTGGTGTTATGGTTGAAATCACATTGCATAAACACATACAGGCACACACACATCTCTAAAATTAATGAGAATTGTTACCTTAACAATATTTAAGAAAATCTAAATAATTACAGACATACCATGTCCATGGATTCAAGATTCCATGTATGTGGCTATCTAAATTTAAATTCAATTCAATTAAAAATTAAATTAAAGTTCTAGTTCTTTTCTTACAGTAGCTACATTTCATGTGCTTAATAGCTAAATGTGAGTAGAAGTGACATCACTAAGCAGCACAGGTTATCAAACATTTTCGTCATTGCAAAAAATTTAGTTGACTCTTTGTGTACATTCTGCTGGGACTATCCCTACCATTTTATCCTGATGTTGATAAATTATTTTTATGTCTTTTTTTCTTTACTCAATTATCCTAGGAGTTTATAAACTTTATTAATTATTTCAAATAAACAACTTGGTTTTATTTTATTTTATTTATTATGTTTCTGAGATGGAGTCTCACTCTGTCTCCAAGGCTGGAGTGCAGTGGCACGATCTCGGCTTACTGCAACCTTCACTTCCCGGGTTCAAGCAGTTCTCCTGCCTCAGCCTCCTGAGTAGTTGGCATTATAGGCGTGCACCACCATGCCTGGCTAATTTTTGCATTTTTAGTAGAGATGGGGTTTTGTCATGTTGGCCAGGCTGGTCTCGAACTCTGGACCTCAGGTGATCCACCTGCCTTGACCTCTCAAAGTGCTGGGAGTACAGGTGAGAGCCACCATTCCCAGCCTTGGTTTTATTTTATAATTATGTATTTTGTTTATGTTTTATTGATCTGTGCTCTTATACTTATCGTTTCCTTTATGTACTTTGAGCTTAATTTAATTTGACTTTTCTAGCTTCTCAAGGAGAATACTTACGTCAGTTATCTTAAACCTTTATCCATTTCTAATATAAAACTTTAAAATGTTAAATTATCCTCTAAGTACTGCTTTTGCTATATCCAACATTTTAATGAACTTTATTTTTGAATAGTTTTAGATTTTTGGAATCCTCCAACAAAGTTTGATAGTTTATATTTTATTACTATTCATTTCAAAATATTTTCTATTTTTACTTTTAATTGTGAATGACTTTGTGTGCTATGCGTAAGATATATATATATTTTTTTCTACTTCAGTAATTTATAAACTGATGGCTCGCATTCATAAAATAATTTTGTGGCCTATAGTCAGCCAGCATTTTAAAAAAATTATATTGAATACCAAATAACAGAGTGCAAGTCATTGTTTTATTATATATTTTTTTCTATTGGGTGTGTGCATGTAGGTACATGCTCACATGCCTGTTGTATACACTGGGTCTTGACAAACAAAGTATCTCTTCCCAGAGTTTGCAGTGAAAAAGATTGAAACACTACTATAGAAAATTGAATTTCATCTAGGAAAATAATATGATTATATATGCATTTTTATAAATACCTCGCTGGCAGCAGTTTGTTGGACTAAGTATGGGTGGACAAAAATACGTGTGAGTTAGAAATTTATTACAAGAATCCAGACAACAGATGGCTAGAGCCCAAATAAAACATTAGCTCAAAGTTTGGAAAGAAAGGAGAGTTGTATCAGATCAAGGGACTTCATAATTAGTTGAAAATACACTTGAGTGAGAAGTCTACGATGATTCACTTATTTTTGGATGATTGCATAATGCCATTAATCAGGTTAGAAAATAACGAAAAAGAAGCACATTTGCAGGACAAGTCATATTTAATTTTGGCTGTGTTAAGTGCAAAGTTATTAATAAATATCCACTTAGGGATATCTATACATTTGCCTAAACAATGCTAAGCGAGATAGCTGTGTTAGAGGTACATATTTGGAAGTTATCAAATTATTAGTTGTTTAAGACTGTGTGAGTAGCTAATATTGCCCAAAGAGTAAATATTGTGACACTAGAGAACATATAATAGAATGCCTTGGAATATCAATATTTAGGATGTAGGGACTTATATTGAACAATGGTAAAAGCAAAGATGGAGTGGTTCCTGGAAACTAAGAATAATTCACTAAAAAAAAAAAAATAATAAAAGGAGTTGCTGACGTGCCAAATGCTACAAATAAATAAAATAAAAGAGAACTGAATTTAGTAACTAGGGGGCTTATCAGTTGTTCTTTTTTTTTTTCATTTTTTTTGGCAGAAGCGGTTTCACTGAATGTTGACATAATACCATTGAAAGCTGTTGGTGTTCTGGCAAATGATTAAGTAGCATGCAATATATAAATATATGTGTGTGTGTGTGTGTGTGTGTATATGCATACATATCTGCATATTTTAAATAAGTGTTGATGATATTTACAATGTGTTGCATGCAATTTACGAATATGAATGAAATATAAAATACTCTTTATTGTACTTTATTGTCAATCCATATAGTTGATATTCTCACAGAATGCTTTTGTTAATTTTTCCTAATTTTTATATTCTCATCACAATTGGTGAATTAATGTAGTTCTAACATAAATGTTGACTGAGACTTTCATTTATATTAAGAAGTAATGTGAAAGTGAAGTATCAAAGATACTTCAGCACTTCACTAATTTTGGCAAGGAGGTGAGTCAATTTTTGCTGAATTGGATAATAGTTTTCAAATGGTGGAAGACTATTTCCTCAATTATTTATGCTATTCACAACATAATGGCTGTAGGCATGGCACATTTTTAAGTTTAATCTGCATTATTAACACTTCATTATTTTCCTAAATCTAGAAAAGCACCCAAACAAGCCAAGCCCTGGTTTATAACATGTGTTGATTTCCATGGTGTAAATTGTTGGGAGCAGGCCCCTCAAAATCTGGCTATAAACTGGCCCCAAAACTGGCCATAAACAAAATCTCTGCAGCACTGTGACATGTTCATGATGGCCATGACCCCATGCTGGAAGGTTGTGGGTTTACCAGAATGAGGGCCAGGAACACCTGGCCCACCCAGGGCGGAAAACCATTTAAAGGCATTCTTAAGCCACAAACAATAGCATGATCAATCTGTGCCTTAAGGACATGCTCCTGCTGCAGTTAACTAGCCCAACCTATTCCTTTAATTTGGCCCATCCCTTCCTTTCCCATAAGGAATACTTTTAGCTAATTGAATATCTATAGAAACAATGCTAATGACTGGCTTGCTGTGGATAAATATGTGGGTAAATCTCTGTTCAGGACTCTCAGCTCTGAAGGCTGTGACACCCCTGATTTCACACTTCACACCTCTATATTTCTGTGTGTGTGTCTTTAATTCCTCTAGCGCCACTGGGTTAGGGTCTCCCCGACTGAGCTGGTCTTGGAAGTAATTACTTCTACAATGGATGAATTCAAACTACCGATATGATGTTAATGAATGGGGAGCTAGGAAGAGATTCCCAGCAGTACACTGTTATATATTATTTTCACCATTCTGATACAATGTGTGTAATAACCTCAAGAACACAGATAGTAGTAGAACATAGTAAAATAATGAGGAAGTGATGAGTTTTTAGTATTTATTATGCATTTTAATATAATTCATTTGATTGTAGTTTTATATAATTTCATTTTTAATAATGGCTGTATTTAACAACAAGCCTGCAAAAATAATTCCTGAATGTTTAACAATTGGCTCCTGTGCACCAGTAAAGGTCAGCTCCAACTAACTGCTAGTTGAAAGGAAAAGAGAGTGATTCTAGTTGTAAATCTTGTGACTATGCTGGTTTTGATCAGGTAATTTAATTATTCAGAGCCTCCATTTCCTCACCTTACCATTAAGGATCCTAACATTTATTTCACGTTATTAGGATGATTCGAGATAATGAATATAAATCATACATATTAGGTCCTTAATATATGGAAATTACTTTCATATTTAAGGACTGGTGAGAAGACTCTAATTGGAATTTTTGTTGTTACTGGTAAATTACTTTTTAATTATCTCATATGATATCTCTTGACTTCTGATTTCAAGACTATATTCTTCCTTTTAAACTGGATTTCTAAACAAAGTTTCTAATACTGTAAGAGCCTTTTCAAAATTAACTGTAAATTCTCATGTTTCCTGACTAGTTAGGTATTTCCTTCCTTGAATTTCTAGCAGAAGAGGAGATGTGGGAAAGTATGATGAAATTTCAGAAAGATACTAGAAGTGCCATCTTAGGTGATGATTGATGTGAAGTAATATATCTGTCAGTTATTCACATAGGCCTGGGGCATGGGGAAAGGCAGGAGGTTCAACTATTGTAATTCTTTAAAAAAAAAGGGAATCTCTTCTCTAAAATAATCATCTTTCCCTTCTCAATTCTTTTCATTTTCCCCCACAGACGAGATAGATAGCCTTGACATCATCCAGAAGTGGTAATATATACTGAGCACTGAATGTCAGATGAATGGCCTTGAATACTGCTTTTGAGTTTCTTAATTTATTTACTCTATTTATCAGTTCTATTTTGCAAAGGAAAAAATTTATTAGCTTCTGAACTCATTTTAATAACTATGTAACTGTGTATTTGTGTGACATTATGACTAATAGTGTAAGACTGCTTCATTCCCCTTAGTATTTGTGATACCAACATAAATCTAAGTAGTAGTCTAGATTACTTGGCAAATACAAAAGAAATACTTGTTTTTCAAACCCAAGTTATTAGTTTAATGTAACAGTGTGATTTTATTTTACCCTTTACAATTATTTGTATTGAAATAAATTCACACAGAAACAAAAATATTTAAAGTACTCAATAGACCAGTCTGACCAATATGGTGAGACCCCATCTCTACTAAAAATACAAAAATTAGCTAGACGCAGTGGTACATGCCTATAGTCCCAGCTACTCAGGAGGCTGAGGCAGAAGAACAGCTTGAACCCGGGAGGCAGAGTTTGCAGTGAGCCGAGATTGTGCCACTGCACTCCAGCCTGGCGACAGAGCGAGATTCCATCTCAAAAAAAAAAAAAGAAAAGGAAAAGGAAAAGGAAAAGAAAAAGAAAGAAAACGGCAAAAGCTTGAGGCCTGAGAAACGTAGTTTCAAATCCCTACTCTTGCACTTATTAACTATGTGAGTTTGAAAGTAACTTCACCTCCCTGAACTTGAATTTGCTCATATGTAAAATAAGGTTAATGATTTTTACTTTACAAGGGTGTTTTGAACTTGCATGTAGAATAACACCATGCCAAGAAAAAAACGGTGCATAATAAATGATAATTAAAAACCATGAAATTCATTAAAAATACAAAATCAGAAGCACGGAAATAAAGAAGAACATATGAAAACTGTAAGAGTTAACTTATTTGGTAGACTTGAGTTTCAAAATTAGTCCTAATATATCAGGAAACCAAGTCAAAGGGAAACAGACCTGTGAACAAAACCTAAAACTTGCATAGCCCTCGTTATTACAAAGCAGGAAGCTCAGCAATTTCTAAGGAAAGCTGGCGTTATTTTTCCTGACGCCATATTCTATAATAATCTTGCATGCAAGGATTTATTCAGAGGCCATAGAAAGGCATAGGGGCCATTCCCTTTATACCAAATGTCATAATAAGCAACTCAGGTTAAGCTCTTAATAAATATTATACTCCAGGCACTATGTTAAATACTTTATGCATTATCAAATGTATTAGTCACAGAAGCATCATGAGTTAGTATTAGTACCACATTTTACATAAGAGAAATATGATGCTGAGAGAGGAAATTATGTTTTATAAGGTCAAACAGCAGAGCAGAATTCCAACCTCACTCCATCTTACTGAGCTCTCCTCTCTCTCCATTTATTTGCTTTACTGTCCATCTCATGGTTACTTAATCTAGTTAGCTAAGTTCTAGCTATGTCTTTTAAAATCATAGGGCACAGTTTTATTTTTACTGACTTTTATTCTTCGTTGTCTAGCTCTATAGATTTTTCTAGTTCTGTAGAGTATATAAAAACTGTTTTTGCTAGTTGTTCCCACACTGACTGTTTTCAGCAGAATCGGAACCACTCGCCACTTTTCCTCTGTTCTTTCTCTCTTGCTTCGTCCATATCCTATACTTAAATGCCGACAATTTTCCAAATGCCTATCCTAGGTTCTCTGTGCTTCTATTGTTATATAGTATCCTGGAACATTAACCATGTGGCCATGCTTATTTTCCCTGATATTTTGGTATCCTTCACTCTCTGTCAGGCTCCACTTTTTTTTTTTTTTCCTTTCAACTGCTTATTGTATATTTAAAAGGCTTCCTAAACACTGCTTCCTCTGTTTATATTTTTTTCTTAAACAGCTTCAAAGACTCCCGATTGGTAACATGATAAAATTAAAATTCCTTAGCCTGGTGGTTGAGACTCAAACAATTTCACTTCAAATATATCACTTTAAGCATTTATTATTTCTTTGTGGTGCCGCCGCTCTAATCTCATGTTCTATTTATATCCTTCACATACTCAATGTCCCAGCCCAACTGATTTAGTTGCTATTCTCTAACTAAATTAGCCTCCTACACATCCCCCTCTCTGCTTCTGCTGATTGGAATAACTGAGGTTCTTCTCACATCCAACTCTATCCAAAATCTTACTGCTTTTCCAGGCCCAACTCAAATTCTAAACACTGTTTTGTGTATAGGCTGACTGCACAGCCACCGACATAGTTTCAAGGTCCTCTTACTGGGGCCCTGTCCCAAGGGGACCCCTAGTGGTTGAACCTGCCCAAATCACCCCCTGGTGAAGTTCATAGCTCCAAACCAGTGAAACACAAACTGAAATCTGAGGATAATTTTTGCATTTATGTAGTAAGAAATTTTGTAATGAAAATATAAAGTCGAGTTAGACAACATATTGGTTGGACCTTACTCTAAGATCATGGTTTTTGAAAGGATGCAAATAAACTGTGAGTTACTTGATACATAAAGACTCCCATAGCCTTTAGAATTATTTTCACGGATAGAGCAGCCTCTAAAATAATTTAAAAACTTGTTTTGGACTGCAGTAATATGTGCTAATCTCTTTAACTATATAATCTCCCCATTTTATAGTCTTTCTTAGGCCTGTGCATCTCCTGTATCAGAGTTACAGAATTATTATTAGATGAACAAGTGTGTACATGTTGCTGTCTGAATTTTCTAGTCTATAAGCCCCATGAGGGTTGTGGGTTTTTCTGATGTGTTCACCTAGTATAGTGCCTGGTAAATCATGGGGACTCACACACTCATTGGATTACTGACACCACCCATAGTAGGAAATCATGTAGCTGTTGAATGAAGACTTGCCACCCACAAAGGTTTCATTCATACTTCTCAGTATTAGAAATAAAATTCGTGCTCCTGTTCCACTTCAAAATCTGTTTCTATCTTGCTATGCAATTGAAGGCAACTCTCTTCTCTTACCGGGGACTCAGTTTACCCATTTGGGCCAACTAAGAAGGCTTTCAGCAATTATAACTCCTATGATAAAAGTAAATATTACTTATGTTAACCTCACATTATTTAGTCCTTCACTTTTCTTCAAATAGTGCAGTTCAAGCCTTCATGAGTGATCCCGGCAATTTTTGAACAAATGTCATCATTGAAGTGCAGGCTAATTGTCCGCAACGCAACGTGCTCCTCTAATAACGAAAACACTAACTACAACAGAGTGCAATGTCATTGCAATGTTAAATCATTCACTTGAAAAATGACTACGTTTTGAGGCCTGCAGAAGATAATTCAATCAATCTGAATTTGCAGTAATACAGAAATAATTTTTCATTATTTCCAATTAGCTTATTTTTTTGTTTTCATTCATATAAAAATTAGGAGAGAGAAATCTTCAATGACTCCCCATTGTTTATGGAAAAAAGCATGGGCTTCTTATCCTGGTATCAAGAAATGCCAAAATTTGTTTGATAGTTTTAATAATTACCTTGATGAATCACACTGGCACACAAGCATTGGCCCCAGGGTGATAATCAGATATGGTTCCTAATTACTGAGAGCTGAGATCAGGAATTTTAAACTGTTTAGAATTTTTGCAGTGTGCCTGAGGTAAATAGTATTTATACTCTTTTTACAGATTAGAAAACAGACTCATAGGTTAAGTACAATATAAACAAGGTCATAGGAAGTGCCTGAGCTAGAATTCAGACTTAGCTAACTTCAAAACCTATATTCCTTTCACTCAGGCAAAGGCGTTTGACTCCAACATTACATCATTTAAATAAAAATCAGAGTCTATACCTCATTAGCATGGGGGGATATTTCAGTCTCTCATATCCAAAATTTGTTGGCAAAGACTCACATCTTAGTTCACATGTACAAATTGGCTCCATAGCAATCATATCTCCAGAAGCTGTACAAGAAAGAATCTTCTAGTAGATTTAAAAGCTCAGCTTGCTGTCATCATACTGCCTTCTTCCTAGTTGACTGGTGTTAATTTTGCCTACAGTAAAGAAAGATATAGTGGTGTCACGTGTGAAAACCCTCATTACTACTCTAACAATTTACTGCCATCCCATATATATTGGTGAATCAACACAGGATACACTAGATAAATGTATATTATTTAGGAATTTAGCTATGCAACCCTAGGCCCTGAAGAAATGGGATAAACCCATTTAAGAAGCAGGATAACTTGACTGAACTGGAGGACGTATTCAGTGGTCTTATGGGCCCCTATCCTTCAGGTACCATTCTTGTATTTTATATAAGGATATTGCTGCTCAAGGTTCATTTATGATGAAAGCCCAACCCTGTATCTCCACAGTCCAGTTTATCAAAGTGAATTCAATGATAGCAGAGCTGATTTCTCTCTGCAACAGAATGAGTGAAAGTTTTGGACCTGGAATGTGTATACTTTTAAAGAATCCGTGTGCAGGTTTTATAACTTTTTTTTTTTTTTTTGAGACGGAGTCTTGCTCTGTGGCCCAGGCTGGAGTGCAGTGGCGCGATCTCGGCTCACTGCAAGCTCCGCCCCCCCGGGTTCACGCCATTCTCCTGCCTCAGCCTCCCGAGTAGCTGGGACTACAGGCGCCCGCCACCTCGCCCGGCTAATTTTCTTGTATTTTTAGTAGAGACGGGGTTTCACCGTGTTAGCCAGGATGGTCTTGATCTCCTGACCTCGTGATCCGCCCGTCTCGGCCTCCCAAAGTGCTGGATTACAGGCTTGAGCCACCGCGCCCGGCCGGTTTTATAACATTTTAACACATTTTCATAACATTTTAAAAAATACTTTCAGTTTTTACATAAATCATGGCATATATCTATTCAAAACCTTTAAGGGAAAGGGTCCACTGCTTTCATCAGATTCTCAATGGAATCTTTGGACTCCTTCCTCCAAAATGACAACCACTGTCTTAAAATTAATGTGGAGCCAACACTTCCTTGACTTCTTGACTTTTATTCTTCTCTTATCAACTCCAATGAATGACAGGCAGGGTGGTGGCTGAATAGCTATATGGCTGTCAATATGGGTGGAGGGAGGTATTAGTGGAGTCCTAATAAGAAATATGCAGTTCCAAATAGTTTCTCTGGTTAAGAAATCACATAGAAAAATGTGTAAACAAGGAACCGATAAAGTGTTTTGAGTATACACCTTAGGCGCCTAGTTAGTTTTGTAGGACACCAGATGAAGAATTAATAAATCTTGATTTTGTCAGGATAGTCTCACAAATAGTAGACTATCAGTAGGGAAAGAAATTTCCCCAAGAGGAATAAATCCTCTGAAGATTTAACTCTCTTTTCTGTAGCACTGTAATCTCATCCAAATGTCTGAAGACCCTTCCTCTATAGCGTGCTGGGCATTTTTCTAAACATAGCAAAATAGACTTTACTATTTGCAGAACGTTAGACACGAAAGAGAAGAGGAAAATAAAGACGTTTTCATCGTGTAGCTTTCCTTTGTCTTGGCAGTAACATTTGTAAAGCACATTCATGTGATAAATGGGATATGATGAGTGAGTGAGGATGCATGACTTCCTGTAATTGTATAAATGTACCAAGAGAATAAAGTTAACTCCAGTCTAATCTTTAGTAATAGTGTATATGCTCAAACTCCCATCACAAAGTTCTTGGCAGTCTTATGTCTTATTGTGCTATTACTAGTTTACATTTCATTTTATACTATAATAAGCTTCATTCAAATCCTAGTCTGTCAAATGGGTCTTCACATTTATAATTCTACTTGCCATCTCATCTCTCTAGCTCAGAAGTTGGTTTTGTGCAAGACACTATACCACTGTATTCTCATAGATGGCACCCAGAATGGCCCAGAATGTGAAATGCTCAATTGAAATTCATTAGCTTGCTTTTATCTATGTGCTTACACATGTAATTTATAAAATACACCTGGTTTAATAACATCTATAGTAAATTCACTCGTGACAATTTTACTGACCTCCCTGACCCCATATGAAAGAACACAGGATTTCCCTTAAAAATCCTTCTTATAAATCAGACCACACCAACAAGGTCAAAGCAAATAAACAGATAGAAAACAGTTATCAAATATTTGTAATAATTTTATTTCTGATTATAAAGTACTTCTATGATCACTGCATATAATTTTTAAAATATAGATATTTATACACACAGACATGCATGCGCGCACACACACACACACACACACACACACACACCATACATGCACATATGTCTATATGAGTAAAATAATCCATATCACCATAATGGTTGTATTAGTCCATTTTCACATCGTTATAAAGAACTTCCCTGAGACTGGGTACTTTATAAAGGAAAGAGCGTTTAATTGACTCACAGCTCCAAATGACTGGGGAGGCCTCAGGAAACCTACAATCATAGTGGAAGGCGATGGGGAAACAAGGCAGCAGGAGAGAGAAGAGTGAGGAGCGAAGGGGGAAGAGTCCCTTATAAAACTATCAGATTTCATGAGACTTATTGTCACAAGAATATCATGGGGAAAACTGCCCCCATGATTCCATCGCCTCCCACCCTGTCCCTCCCTTGACACGTGGGGATTATGTGATATAAAGTCACTGGAAATAGTGAGTTAGCAAATACCAAGTCATTGCTCCTAGGGAAATTACAGAGTTAGCATCCTGCAAAGCATGTTGCCACAATATTTCCATCAATTGATCAATACATAGCATCGTTTTATGTGTGTTTATGTTTAAAGACACCTTATTTAGTGCATATTTCTTCTAAATAACAAATTATATGCAGGAATTATTTATAATAAAACAATAGTTGAGAAGAGTTTCAGCTATTCTTGACCCAGGTTAATATAACAATAAATTGTTGTGTACTATACATTTTTTTTTAAAATCAGATATCATCTCATAAATCCACAAATTTAGTCACATTTTCAGTTTCATCATACGTGGAAAATGTTACTTTAACTGTTTGTGGACCTGTCTCCATGGAAATGCAAAAGAAATGGAACTAAGTAGACCACACACACACGCACACAAAAACGATACACTATTTTTGGTGTAACAGCTGAAATAAGCCAGTAGAGCATTGCGTTGTTGGACCTCAATTGGAAACATATATATCAGGCAAATCAAAATTTTTCTCACTCTACATTTGTCTGAAAATAAATGCTAAAGTATCGAAGTCATTAAAAATAAATTCTAGCTAGTAGGTAAACTGTCAAACTCAGAGACTTCAAGTAATGAGAAACAGTTGTCCCTTTTAAAAAGAACAAGTGAATGATAATAAAAAATACAAGATGGTACTGTGGAGACAGGGAAGCATTTGAATGGCCTAGGGATGGAATATGTAGATAGCTTGAAGACATTTATAAGTATCCATGTCTTTAAAATTAATTTTTATTTTACTAGCTTTTGGGGTACAAGTGGTTTTTGTTACATGGATGAATTCTATAGTGGTGATTTCGGAAACTTTTGTGCACCAATCACCTGAGTAGTGTGCATTATACCCAATGTGTACTTTTTTTTTTTAATCCCTAGCCCTTCTCCCACTCCCCCACTTCTGAGTCTCTATAATCCATTATATCACTCTATATGCCTTTGCCTACTCATAGCTTAGCTCCTGCTTAAAAGTGAGAACATACGGTTCTTTGTTTTCCATCCCGGTGTTACTTTACTTAGAAGAGTGGCGTACAGCTCCATCCACATTGCTGCAAAGACATTATTTTGCCACTTTTAATGGCTGAATAGCATTCCATGGTATTTTCTTTGTCTACTCATTAGTTGATGGACACTTAGGTTAGTTCCACATCTTTGAAACTGAGAATTTTGCTGCTATAAACATAAATGCATAGGTATCTTTTTCATATAATGACTTATTTTCCTTCGGGTAGATACCGGGTAGTGGGATTGCTCAATCAAATGGTATGATGGTTAATACCAAGTGTCAACTTGATTGAACTGAAGGATACAAGGTATTGATCCTGGGTGTGTCTGTGAGGGTGTTGCCACAGGAGATTAACATTTGAGTCAATGGGCTGGGAAAGGCTGACCCACCCTTAATCTGGGTGGGCACAATCTAATCAGCTACCAATATGGTTAGAATATAAAGCAGGCAGAAAAATGTGAAGAGAGACTGGCCTAGCCTCCCAGCTTACATCTCTCTCCCATTCTGAGTGCTTCCTGCCCTCAAACATCTGACTCCAAGTTCTTCAGTTTTGGAACTCGGACTGGATCTCCCTTTTTTAGCCTTCAGAGGGCTTATTGTGAGACATTGTGATCCTGTGAGTTAATACTTAATAAACTCCATTAGTTCTGTCCGTCTAGAGAACCCTGAGTAATACAAATGGTAAATCTACTTTTCACTCTTTAAGGGATCTACATACTGTTTTGCATAGAAGTTGTACAAATTTGCATTCAAACAAGCAGTGTGTAAGCATTCAATTTTTCCCACATCCAAGCCAACATCTGTTGTTTTTTGAATTTTTAATACTGCCCATTTTTGGAGGAGTAAGGCGGTATCTCCTTGTGGTTTTCATTTGCATGTTCTCAATGATTAGTGATGTTGAGCAATTTTTCATATGCTTGTTGGCCATTTGTATATCTTCTTTTGAGAAATGTCTATTCATCTCCCTTGCCCACTATTGGATAGGGCTATTTGTTTTTGTCTTGATGATTTGTTTGAGTTTCTTGTAGATTCTGGATTCTAGTCTTCTCTCCTTATGTGCAGTTTGTAAATATTTTCTCTCATTCTTTGGGAGTCTGTTAACTCTGCTGATCATTTCTTTTGCTGTGCAGAAACTTTTTAGTTTAATTAAGTTCCATTTATTTATTTTTGTTTTTGTTGCAGCTGCTTTTGGGGCCTTAGTCATGAATTCTTTGCCTAGGCCAATGTTCAGAAGAGTTTATCCAAGGTTTTATTCTAGAATATTTATGATTTTTGATCTTAGATTTAAGTCTGATTAATCCAGTTGATTTTTGTATAAGGTGAGAGATGAGGATCCACTTTCATTCTCCTACAGGTGGTTGCCAATTATCACAGCACCATTTGTTGAATAGGGTGTCCTTTCCCCCACTTTATGTTTTTGGGTGCTTTGTCAAAGATCAGTTAGCTGTAAGTATTCGGCTTCATTTCAGGGTTCTCTATTCTGTTCCATTGGTCTATGTGTCTTTCTTTCACCAATACCATCCTGTTTTGGTGACTATGGCCTTAGAATATAGTTTGAAGTCAGGTAATGTGATGCCTCCAGATTTGTTCTTTTTGCTTAGTCTTGCCTTGGCAGACCAATAACAAGTTAGCCAGAGTGGTGCAGGAAGGGGTGATAGCTATCACACAGTTATTTTCTCCTTTCTGGGTGCAGTGTTATTCTACCAGGAGATGCTGTAATGGACTGTATTGGTTGGCCTCCAGCAAGAAAGTAGCACTTACAAAAGAGCACCAGCTGTGGTAGTAGCAGTGGGATTTTTACTTGTCTTATGTTGCCCAGGGATGGTACTCTGGTTTCTCAGGCAATGGGTGGGGCCACGTAGCTCCCAAGAGTTCTGTGCTTTTCGTTAAGCCACCAGGATGAGTGATGGGGCAAAGCCAGGTAGAGGCTGGGTCAGGCAGGTTTGTGCTCTTGTCTTCGTGTGCAGGAGAAGCAGCAACCTCTGTGGGCATTGAAGGATGGGAATGTGTCTCAGACCACTGGGTTATAGTCCACTGGGGAGTGTTGCTGTCTGCTGCACAGAAGTGTTTTTGCAGGGAGTGAGGAGTAGCAAGTGGTGGTAAGCGCCACACCATTCCCAATGCCCTTGCTAAAGCAGATTCACTCCTGCAGTGTTTCACTGACAGCAGCAAGTTGAATTCCAGTCAGCCTGTAATCAGAACTCGCAACTCCCTGGAGCCATAGGCTTTCCCCACGGAGACAGCAACCTTGGTCTTCAGGTCACTCCCCTCCCCATCCACTGCAAAGTCAAGCACTAGGCTATTGTACCTGTGGTTCCTGCACTCAACACCTGCATTCACAGCCCACTTTTCACTCTCCCTTACCCTGGCTCTGGCTGAAGGAGTTCATCCCCACCTGTAGTTATATCAGGAAACCCCCTCTGGGGGCATCTTTCAACTTGTAACCACTGCCTGAAGATTTTGCTGTCCTCTGCTGGATTACCTGTGAAGAGCAGTGAGGAATGGCTGCCCTAGGTCTGCACTGGAGTCTTCAAGTGCATGCAAGGGTCTACCAACGCTGCTCCTCCTTTTATATTCCACAGTACTCCCCAAGTCAGTTCCTGTGCTAGGTTGGGGTTAGGGCCTTCCCCCATGGCCTGGACTTTCAGGGTCCCCAGTGGGAGTGTGTATCCTCAAGGCAAACTCTCCTTTCATACTCTGGGGACTCACAGTTCTTTACCCAACTCCTTCAAAGGGTCCATAGATTCCTTCAGTTCTCCTGTACACACTATGTTGTCCTTCCAAGTGGGAGAGAGACGGTAGCAATGCCTCTAATCTACCATCTTGAGAGAAAAAAGGTTCTAGCTTTTGAGTTGAGAGGAGGATTCACAGATGTTCATTATATTATTGTTCAATATCATATATTATATCATTTGTGTCATGTCGTGTCATCATATCATAATACATTATGCTATGTTATTAAAGTAACATGGCAGAATGAAATATAACAAAGATCAACAGATTTGCCTCCCTAAAATTTTAAAACTTTTTTATGTCAAAAGCTGGGAGAAAATACTAACACTGCTTTAAACAGGGAAAGGGCAATGTTTCTTGAATACAAAGAAAACCCAACAAATGGAAAAAATGAAAAAAGCAGAGAACAATTTTAAATATGTGAATGATTAATTCATAAAAGAAGAGAAAAACTAGTTAGTGAATATAACTATTCTGTAGAGAAAACAAGGGATCGTTGTCAGTTTTGTTTTTGCTGAGTTAATAAATATTTCTGGAATGAATGAAGAAGTGAATGAAAAGATGCTTAGAGTCACTAGCAGGCAGTACCATACAAATTAAATAATGAAATACAATCATCTGTAGCCATTGTGCATAGGTGTAAATATCAGTGACACCCATTGTGGTTTCAAGATACGGATAATGGATTTTCATGGAAATCTAAAATTATTGATGCTATTATAAAAGATCAGTAGACAAAGTAAAGTTTATTCAATAATTGATATTGAGAACATTGTCAATTTAGAATAGATTAAATTTTGATTGTCATAGCACATCAATATAAATTATTATATAGCATTCTGATATAAATAAGAATTTAATAATTAGAAAAAAGAGAAAGAAATTGTTTTCTAATCTATGGAGTTTTTTCAAATATTAATGTGACAGGCAAAAATCACTAAAAATTAAAATGTATAGCTTTAACAAATTAAAAAGTAAAAGCAAAAATAAGAAAACTATTTGTAACATATATAAATATATAATAACATTCAGTCTCCATTAGGAATAAATGAACAGAAAGGAACAATAACTGGCTAACAAACCAATGGGAAAAATCACATCATTACTAATCAATACAAACGAAGGTAACAGTTGAATAGCAATTTTAACCTTCAAAGTTCTAATAATTACTACTACTAATGGCAGTAAAAGCTGGTGACAAAACATGGGTAGTAGAGTATAAATTTTTATAGACCTTTCAGAAAATAACTTGATACTCCATTATTGCTAAAAATGTCCATATTTGCTGGAATAGCTGTGGAGAGTCAAGAAATCACTTGCAGCTCAGCTGGAGGAATGCAATTAGCTGACAACCACTAGATATAGTACCTTCATTATTTGTTGTAACGTTTCCTCCAAGGCCATGCTCTTCCCTGGCAGCTGACTGAGCATGGTAGGGCTACCAAAGCTTAGCCATTTCTGCACAACATGGGACACTTAATGTATAATAACCAGAGCGCCTCTCTTTTGGGCTAGTGAAGACTTTCTCCAAGTTTCATGACAGTTTAAAAATCTTTCATAATAATTATTTTTCTTTCCCTCTCTTTCACAAGTGTCTTAATGTATATTGTGATCTGGATCTCTCCCTGCCTGCTTCTGTGCCCTCTATAATTTCACAAGTATTTTTCTCAGTAAATCTCTTACATTTCTAACTCCCTCTTGGCATACGCTTTCCACAAGACCTGAAGTTGCAAATCCATTGGTTTTAGTTCTATGTATTTATACTAGAAAGTATTCCCAAATATGGAACAAACCTTTAAACATAAATATCTTCATTACAGAAATATTATATTCAAGAATATGAGGAAAAAATCCAAGTCTTTAACAACTGGAAAATAGCTAAGATAAATTTCAGAATATTTTGTAGCTATTAAATTAATTTATATAGAGTATTTGAAACTATAAGGAATGCATGTTGTGTGAAAAAGACAGTAAATAAAATTACACACACACTGTTACCACAATTGTATGAACAATTAAAAAGATAAAATTAAAGCAAAATTACATTGAAAACAGCTAGACACAATATAAGTTATGGCATTTCAGCAGCTCTTAATAGCAATTAACAAAATGTTAATATATTTTAGGTATTTATTGATAAATTCTATTTTAAATGTAGTCTACAATAATATCTTTCTATAGCCAACACTGTGAAGTCCAGTGTCTGAATTTAGAAGAGATGAATATGCTATTGTCCCTGTGAATAAATATCACATATGGGTGTTAAAAATCTATCTCTGAACCACTTTTGCCACTTCTATTCAACATAGTACTAGAAGTCCCAGCCACAGCAATTAAACAAAATGGGACCAAAATAGAAAAGAAAGAAGTTAAATTGTCTCTGTTGCAGATATCATAATCTTATATATAGAAAACCCTAAAGACTCCACCTAAAACTGTTAGAACTAGGAAATTAATTAACTAAAATTTCAGGATACAAAATCACAATACAAAAGTAAGTTGTGTTTTTATACACTAACAATGAACTATGAAAAGTGTTAAGAAAATAATTCTATTTACAATAACATGAAAACAATAAAACAATTAGAAATAAATTTGATCAATGGTGTGAAAGATCTGTACACTGAAAATGGTACAAAATTAGTGAAAGAAATTGAAGATTATACAAATAAAGGGAAAGAAACCCCGTGTTCATGGGTTGGAAGACTTAATATTATTAAAATATCCACACAACTCAAAGAGATCTACAGATTCAGTGCAATCCCTACCAAAATTCCAATGGTATTTTCCATAGAAATAGAAAAAAACCCCAAAATTCATATGCAACCACAAGAGGCCCCAAATAGCTAAAGCAACTTGAGAAAGAAAAACTAAAATGGAGGCATCAGACGTCCTTATTTCAAACTATATTACAAAGCTGTAATAATCAAAACAGTGTGGCACTGGTATAAAACAAACACATAGATCAATGGAACAGAATAAAACCCCAGAAATAAACCCATACATATATGGTCAACCAATCTTTGATAGGAGTGCCAAGAATACACAATGGAGAAAGAATGGTTCTTTCAATAAACTGTACTAGAAAATGAGACGTACCCATGGAGAAGAATTAAATCAGACCCTCATCCTAAACCATATAAAAAATTAACTCAAATTTGATTAAAGACTTAAGTGTAACATCTGAAACCTTAAAAATTCTAGAAGAAAACATAAGGATAAAGTTCCTTGAACACTGGTCTTGACAATAAATTTTTGGAAAAGATACCAAAAGCATAGGAAACCAAAGCAAAAATAAACAAATAGGACTACTTTACACTAAAATGATTCTGCACAGAAAAGCAAAAAAATCAACATAACGAAAAGGCAGCCCAAGAAATGAGAGAACATATTTGACTTCTCTACCTTATCTACCCCTGACCTTCTCCTCAAACAGCCACTACTCCTTTCTATGACATGTGCTTTTATCCAGGATAAATAAAAGAAATGGCTTTAAAAATATTAGATCTGCATATTACAAAGTAAAAATTACCCATAACACTACACATTATTATCTCTCCCTTTTCTTTCTATAGCCTCCAAACTTTCGTCTGATATTTATCCTAAGTCGTGTGTTCTGTATGTGTATTATTAAAATTGAATATTTTCTCTCTGTTCCTCCTTGGAAGTAACTAGATTTAAATGATGAGACAAAACAAACACTTTAGAGTGATTTAAAATACTTAATGCATATCACCTAGCTCTACAAATTCCTGGTGAACTCATATCACAGAGAGATTAAACTCACCCAATGCATGATCATTTTCCTTTGAGAAATTGCCACTTTGATTTCAAGCTAATATTATCTTTTACGTTTTGCTATCTGAATGAAAAGAAAGTATTTCCACACCAAGGAGTACACTGCGCTTTCAATAATTGCACAGTCGAACCCCTAAATCAAGAAGTTTTAAATTCTGACCTTTGTGGGCATGTATATTGGTTGGATTTATAAGTTGTCCTTGAGTAGCTCACAATCTGAAAGCTATTTGTCTATGTGCCTAATTTTAAACCAGACTCACTGCATTAGTCTGTTCTCAGGCTGCTAATAAAGGCATAACAGAGACTGGGTAGTTTACAAAGGAAAGATGTTTAATGGACTCACAGTTCCACATGGCTAGGGAGGCCTCACAATTGTGGTGGAAGGCAAAAGAGAGGCAAAGTCATGTCTTACATAGTGGCAGGCAAGAGAGCTCCCCTTTATAAAGCCATCAGATCTCATGAGACTTTTTTTCACTACCATGAAAACAGTGTGGGGGAAACAGCCCACATGATTGAATTATCTCCACTTGGCTCCGCCCTTGACACATGGAGATTATTACAATTCAAGGTGAGATTTGGGTGGGGACTCAGCCAAACCATATCACTCACTATAAGAACAAAGAAAATCTCCATTAAATCTGAAGACTTTCCAGTTATACTGCACTATTTTTTCCAGGTTTCCTGTTCCTGAAAAAGTGGCAATGTGGAACAATTCAAGAGAATGTATGAATGATTTTTGGCTAGCAGTTCCATTTTTCTCTCTCTGCATGATATAGGCAAGGGGAGCAAATATTCTGGAGCTTGACAAATTTCTTGGAACCTGACAGTAAAACCTCTATATCAACATGTCAAAAGGCAGAATAAACTTTTATGTTACACCAAATCCCCACTACTAAGAGATTAGTTTGATTCTGAAAGTCAACAGAGCACAATATCTGACTTCCTTTCTTGTTTGTGTAGAATGTTCATTTTTACATTAACAAGGCAATTCAATAGGGTCACTCTTTAATATTGTCAGTAACTTTAATACAGAGCTCTAAATTTTAACAATTTCTACCATAGGAGGATCAATTTAATTGTACAAATATTGGTCCACTAACACTATAAATGGATAAATATGCAAATCATACTCGTTTGTCTGATAAGTAATTTGATTCTCAAAAACTATAAAGTTATTAAAATTTTCTTTGTGATAAGAATCTGTTTCTCTATTTCCATTGGCTGAAACACAATAAAACACTGAATTAAATCAATGATTCTCCATGGTTTTCCATTTACTATAATTTTTTCAGTAATGACAGCCTAGTAAAAGATCTCTCTAGGCTTGCGCTCCCCACCACCTCCCCACTCTCCATCCGTAATAAGACTCTTTTGTATAAGCCAAGTTTGTTTTATTATATGACTTTTATTTGAGACAAGTCTTGCTCTGTCACCCAGTCTGGAGTACAGTGGTACAATCACAGCTCACCGCAGCCTCCACCTCCCAAGCTCAAATGATTTTCCTATCTTAGCCTCCCAGGTAGCTGGGACTATAGGTACATGCCACCACACTAGGCTTTTAAAAAAATTATTTTGTTTTTGTAGAGATGGTGTCTCACTGTGTTGACCAGGTTGGTTTTTAACTCCTGGGCTCGAGGAATCTTTCCCACCTTAACGTCCCCAAGTGTTGAGATTACAGACGTGAACCACTGCACCAAGCATGAATGCTTTTAGTTGATGAGCTGAGAATACACACATTTTCTGTTTTGTGTTACTTTGAGGAATACATCACTAGAGGCATAAGTGAATGACGATATGGGTAAGAAGGAACAATAGCAGCAGCATCAGGCATAATAGCTGGTTGAATGTATGTTGTTGTTGCTGGCTTAAGGTAATCTATATGGTAAAATAAAATAATCACTTCAACTTTACATTTAAATCTTTTTCTACTTTATTTTTACCTACAAAACATGCCAAAACATGCTTGGATTAGTGTCTTTCTATACTCTTACAGACCAGTCAATATTCTAGGCACTATCTAGGGAGTTAGTTATAAATAAAATACATAAGAATTGTACTTGTGAATCTTAAATTGCAATGGAAGATATAGAAAGCAAAAGATAAAAATTAGTAAATATATATAGTATATTAGAGAATAAGTGATCAGAAAAAAATGGAAAAATGGGATATGAATGATCAGCTGCATTTTAGTTAGGCTGGCCATGAACATCCTTTCTGAAAAACTGAAATTTGAGTAAAGACTTGAAAGAAGTGAGATACGGAGTCATGCATACATTTAAGGGAGGGACATTTCATGCAAAGGAAACAGTGCACAAAGATTGAGGCAAAATTACAGTAATTTCCAGGAATAACAAGTAGGCAGTATGTCTGTGGCAAAGTGATTGAGAGGTAGAGTAGCAGTTAAAGTCAGTAAGAAAATGAGGGAGCAGTAAGTTAAGTTGGCCCTTGACGGACAATGTATGGATTTGTATTATTTTCTGAGTAAGAGCAGAAGCTATTACAGAATTTTGAGCAGCGTAATGATGCAGATTGCTATATTGATAATAGACTGAAAGAGACTATTGAAAAAGTTTATGAAATGAGTCAGGAGACTATTGTGATAATCTAGGTGGGAAGAGATGGTTGCTTGGAACCAAGCCATAGGAATACAGGTGGTGAAAAGTGGTAGGACTACCTGATGACTACACTTCACTTGAGATGTGATCAACCCTCAGTAAGGAACTGAGATTACCTAGTAAGTTTCATTTGAAGAACTCTAATAATAGTTACTAAATGTGACTCTAGTTGGAGAGTACAGCTCTTTGTATACTATTTATTAAGGACTATTCCTTCATCATGTGGAAAAGCTGTCCTCTTTGATAACATGGCTTCAGAAGGGATGCACATAAAATAGTGGTCTCTTAGGGTAACATGAGTAAACCAGTTCCCTGCCCTTGATTTGACCAATGCTTTGTGATGAACCAGTATATGGCACTAAAACATAGCAACAACAACAACAGCAACAATAATAATAATAGTGCACCATAAATCTGGTTAATTGTAGAAGCAGAAACTTTCTATAAATACTGAATACCTACTGGATGTTAAATATCCTATGTCTTACAAATAGTTATATTTGATCAGTACATTAATACCAGTAAATACAATTCTAGTATTGCATTTATAATGGGATTTTTAACTTTCATAATCATTTTCACCATCTATTATTTTCCTTTTCAGTTGGTTACACACAATAGTTTAGAATTCATGCCAATTAGTCATGGTCCATATGATGTCTTTATGTGCCATGTTTGTGAGCAAGTAGGGATCATGCATGATATACCTCAGTGTCACTGCAAGTCATGTAATGCTAAATATTGTCTGCCATCAAGGCGATGGTTTCTTCTTGGTCGGGAAATGGTCAGATGGATTCTTTATTCTTTTCTAATTCAAAGTGCTACAAAGTAGACTATTGACACAAGATAGACTTAGTATGAAAATATGGACTAGAGGAAGCAATAATCTATATGTTTTGAGTGTTATTTTTCACTAGGATCAAAAACACAAGTGATTTTTGGCCTGAAGGTAAATCACAGATGGACAGGGCTCAGGTGGCACATGAAGATACAGAAGTGAATAAGATTCCCTAGTGAGAACTGAGAGTACATCTTGGCAAAAGATAATTCGTCTCCTATATAGTGGGGTCATTACACACAACCTTTGCCCATTCCTCCATCTGGTTTCTATGTCAAATAGCATTAATTCAGATCTTAGTGGTCTGATTCTCAACCAATTCAAAGACAGCAATTATCCCAAACATATATTAAAATGTGCATGTCCACAGTTCCATGTATACATAATTGAGAGTGAATAGGTGGGATAATGCTGACTTCAATGAAAAAAGTAAATAAGTTATTGGAAAAGTCAAATCATCATAGTAACAATATTCCAAATACAAGGATAAAAATAAATCTCACTCTTTAGAAGCTTTTACTAATATCCATGTTTTTTTTTTTTTTTTAATCTTGAACATTAAACTCTTGTTATTGAAAGAATCACCAGCCTTAGGGGAAAATGCCTGGATAAGAAAGTAAAATTCAGACGTGATTAAGTGCTAAGAAAAATACTGGCTGATGAATCACTTCTTAAATAAAGAATAGTTTACTTTCCTCAAAAAGAAAAAAAAAGCAGCTAGAGCTTAATGGTGGCATAGTTTCTGTACTCTGGATTGTCTGATAGTTGATATATAATACAAGTAACAATATCAAGGTAATGTTACCATTATTCCTCCTGGATTATTTACAAATGGAAAGTGATTAACACAAAACAATGTATTTGGTTGAATTGTTTTCAGTCTCTGCTTATCTTTGTGCTTTATTGTTGGATCAGTTTCAAATTAGGCACAGATTCACTGAACTCTCCTCGGACATAGGCTTATTTCAAAGAGAAAAGTACCTAATTTATAGTTAGCTTCATAAGCTGATCAACCTGAAGGGGGAAAGTCAGCCCAACAAGACTTCATATGTTCTCATTCATCATTTTGAAATTCTGGAGACAGTCTAATAATTGCAAACTATTATTAAGGTGACAATTAACTGACTAGAAAGGATGCTTTTTAGGAAGTGTGTCAGTGACCTGAGTAATTTATATTTACCCTCCTAAAACTAAGAGACTAAGTATATGCTAGAGAAAATTGGCCTAGAGAATGCATTATTTCACAATATGCTGTGATTATACATGGACCGACAGTCATCAGCATTTGTTGAGTTATCATTGTATGTAAAGCCTAGTGCTATGTACTACGGGGAGATAGATGAATTAGAAAATGTACTTCATCTTCTTCAAATGTTCAGTCTTGTGGAGTTTTATAATATATATTCATGAAGAAAATGACTTTGGGATTAGTATCAAAATAGATAATCATGATAGATAGTGTTCACAGTGAGAAGGGAATTGCTGATACATAGAGTAGGGAATAATCAGGGGTGACTCGGCTTTGATGAAAGGCTTTGGTAAGTGTTTGAAACTAAATGCTAAGTGGAGGCTAATGTAGTCTCATCAATACTTTTGAGCTAATAGAAAGGAACGGCAGAAAGCTGTCCTGGCAATCCTTCAAATGAAAATATGCCCACTGATGACATGGTCCACCTCATACTTAATATGAACAGCTTGTGGAAGGTCAGAAGGAAAAAAGGATGATGGCAAATAACACAGGGATGTAACCAGCTAGAGATCTTAATCAAAGAAACTCCACTTGGCTTTCTGTAAAAACCAAATGGTAAGAAGCTGCATAAAGGAAAGAAAGGCAAGTTTTTCTGTAATAAATATTCCTTTAAAAAATAACAACTTTACCAAGTAAATAATCTAACATTAGTAATCCAGCATTGAATTTTGTCATGCAACAGTATATTCTTAACAGCAGTTTTACTGAGAAATATGCCAATTTTGTGCTAACTGAATACAAATAATTACAAGCATAATGTTCTTCTAGAGTTGGTACTACATTAAATAAATGCATTTGGTCAGTCATTTTTCCTTGTTAGCATCATAATCCTGAATGTGGACAATTGATAATGAATGTAATTACAAACTATTCAAATAGACTAGCTCTACAGGCCTATTTTTAAGCATTCATATTTCAACAATAGTGCAGAAGGGAACTATGGTAGAAATATTTTGTTTTCTGACTATATTTGCATATTCGTGTCAGTTGCTTGATTCAAACCATTTAGGCTACAGTTATCTAAAAAACCATATGGTGAACAAATAAAGCGTACAAGACCAGTTAAACATCAAAAGCATATCATTTGCACAGTTAGAAAGGAACACTGACAGAAAAAATATTTATTATTCAAAGAATACCCTACCTAATAGAAGCAGTATCTTTATATTTTAAATCTATATGTATTGAAACAAATGATTATTGTTCAAACATTTGTCAGTGTTGTACTAACTTGGGGCATAGTATATAGAAAATGAGTGATGTTGCCGGGCATAGTGACTCACGCCGTAATCCCAGCACTTTGGGAGGCCAAGGCGGGCGGATCACGAGGTCATGAGTTTGAGACCAACCTGGCCAGCATAGTGAAACCCCGTCTCTACTAAAAATACAAAAATTAGCCAGGCATGGTGGCACGTGTCTGTAATCCCAGCTACTCAGGAGGCTGAGGTAGGAGAATCCTTGACCCTGGGAGGCGGAGCTTGCAGTGAGCTGAGATCACACCACTGCACTCCAGCCTGGGCAACAGAGTGAGACTCCGTCTCAAAAAAATAAATAAATAAAAAAGAAAATGAGTGATGTGTGGAGCATGATTCAAACAACTGTCTAAACAAGCTTGTGAAAATTGTTTCCCATGAGCAAATCAATAACAGAATGACCTTGTAAGATTTATTTTGGAATTTCTAACTTAGACATTTTTAGTAAGACTATTCTTACCAACACATAAGGACATAATTATCACTAACTCACTTAATTATTATCACAATAGTTTACTTTAAATTTTTTGACCTAAAATAAATATATAAACACCTTACAACTTCCTTTACTTTAGAGGAACAGGATATTTTTTAACTACGTAACTATTACATTTAGGTCATCTAGGCCATACCCCTACATTCAGGCACATGGATACCATGGTACACAGAATAATGGCCTCCCAAAGATGTCCATGTCCTAATCCCCATAACTTTTGAATACGTATGCTTATGTGGTAAAAATGACTTTGCAGATGTGTTTAATGTTAACAGTCTTGAGCCAAATGTAATCACAATAATCCTTATAAGGTGAAGGCAGGAGGCTCAGAGTCAGAGGAGGAGATAGGGTGATAGAAGCAGAGACATGTATATATGTGAGAGAAAGAGAGAGGAGAAGGGGAGAGAGGAGAAAGAAGAAAAGAAACAGGAAAAAGGAAAAGAGTGAGAGAGATTAATTTGAAGATGCTACTGGCTTTGAATACAGAGGAAGGGGCCGTGGGCCAAGGAACGTGGGTACTCTTTAGCATTTGGAAAAAGCAAAGAAATGGATTGTCCCCTAGATCCTACAGAAAGAACACAGCCCTGCTGATCCATTTGAGATTTCTGACCTCCTTAGCTATAAGATAATACATTTGTGTTATTTTAAGCCACTAAGTTTGCATCAATATGAACTAATACAGAGACCCTACCAGTGAAAGTGCTATGTTTTCACTTAAAACTTTTGTTGCATCTTGAAGTTCTGCCCTTTTAATAGACATATCATCAGGGAGAGAGTTGGTCATTTAAACAACACTTTTACCTTGGGGCTTCCAATACATCTATATGTCTTCTTGTCTGACTGAGATCGTCACTCATCATTCTTTTCAAATTATTCTTCTCAGACTGTAACGTATGCAAAAAGATACTGGAGACAAAAATATCATGCAAGCCATTCCAAATATTTAAAAAATTTGTTTTGTATATGCCAGGTCATTTTATATGGACCTGGTTTAAGTAATGTTTGTCAAAATATATGTATATGATCAGATTTATAAATTTGAATGTCATCTAACTTTGAGCAGTGTTATATTTGGAGTTATTTAAATTATGTTCCCCTCAATAACCAGTGATAAACATTCAACCAGTACTCAACATATTCCACAACCTTGAAAACAGTGGAATGCAATAAATATCGGTTGCAAATAATCAATAAAATAACCCTAGAAATACAAACGGAATAATTTAAAAATTAAGTCACAACCTATTCACATTTAGTTTATTATCAAAATGTGGGTAAAATTTAAATATCACATAAAGTATTTAACACACATCATTTTATCATTAACTATAGCACTATATTCATTTACAATAATTTATTCCATCTTCCTAAATCCGTATACATTTTAATCTTTCAATGTACTACTTGTATAAATGGCAGACTGCCTTTCTTGCCAGATTCAGGTTTGGGAATTGAGTTCTTTTCTTGTAATAATGATTAGAGTGTAAGCTAGTCAAATATTATTATGCAAAGCCCTGTGCCTCAAAAAGAATTGAGTCAGTATGCTTCCTCATTACTAAGAGTGGTGAAGCAAAGGCTGGATACCAATGAGTCAACCATTTGAGAGACTTCTGAATTGGAAGGAAGATTGAATTAAAGAGCATCTATGATCCCTTCCACCTTGAAGAGTCTCTGATTCTACTCTAGAACTTAACGCTGACCATCCAAATGGACCATAGCATAGTCAGCTTTGCTGATTCAGCTCTTTTCACTGGTCCCCATGGCTGAACTATTTTGTCACCATCTTATCAGTATGTTCTTGTAGACAGCCTTGCAGGAAAAATATTCTCATCATTCATATATTAGTCTCTTCTCACACAGCTAATAAAGACATATCTGAGACTGGGTAATTTATTAAGGAAAGAGGTTTAATGGACTCACAGTTCCACATGGCTGGGGAGGCGTCTCAATCATGGTGGAAGGCAAATAAGGAGCAAAGTCATGTCTTACGTGGAGGCAGGCAAGGTGCCTCTGCAGGGGATCTCTGATTTATAAAACCAAGAGATCTTGTGAGATTTATTCACTATTATGAGAACAGTATGGGGGAAACTGCTCCCATGATTCAATTATCTCCACCTGGCCCCATCCTTGACACATGGGGATTATTACAATTCAGGGTGATATTTGGATGGGGACACAGCCAAACCATATAATTCCATCCCTGCCCCTCCCAAAGCTCATGTCCTCACATATCAAAACCAATCATGCCTTCCCAACAGTCCCTCAAAGTCTTAACTCATTTCAGCATTAACTCGTAAGTCCACAGTCCAGAGTCTTATCTGAGAAAAGGCAAGTCCTTTATGACTATCAGCCTGTAAAATCAAAAGCAAGTTAGTACTTCCTAGATTCAATGGGGATACAGACATTAGGTAAATACACCCGTTCCAAATGGGAAAAATTGGCCAAAACAAAGGGGCTACAGGTCTCCTGCAAGTCTGAGACTATCTGTCAAATCTTAGAGCTTCAAAATGATCTCCTTTGACTCCATGTCTCGCATCCGGGGCAGTCACATCTTAAAGCTTCAAAATGATCTCCTTTGACTCCATGTGTCACCTTCAAGTCATGCTGATGCAAGTGGTGGGTTCCCGTGGTCTTGGGCAGCTTCACCCCTGTGGCTTTTCAGGGTATAGCCTCCCTCTCAGCTGCTTTCACAGGCTGGTGTTGACTGTCTGTGACTTTTCCAGGTGCATGGTGCAAGCTGTCAGTAGATCTACCATTCTGGGGCGTGGAGGATGATGGCCATCTTCTCACAGCTCCACTAGGTAGTGCCCCAGTGGGGACTCTGTGTGGAGGCTTCAACCCACATTTCCCTTCCACACTGCCCTAGCAGAGGTTCTCCATGAGGGCATTGTCCCTGTAACAAACTTCTGCCTGGACATCCAAGTGTTTCCATACATCCTTTGAAATCTAGGCAGAGGTTCCCACACCTCAATTCTTGACTTCTGTGCACCCACAGGCTCAACACAATGTGGAAGCTGCCAAGGCTTGGGGCTTGCACCCTCTCTGATGCAATAATCTGAGCTGTACCTTGATCCCTTTTAGCCATAGCTGGAGAAACTTGGATGCAGGGCACCAAGGCCAGAGGCTACAGACAGCAGGGCAGCCCTGAACCTGGCCCACAAAACCATTTCTCTCTCCTAGGCCTCTGGGGCTGTGATGGGAGGGACTGCCATGAAGGTCTCTGACATGCCCTGGAGACATTTTTCCCATTTTCTTGGTGAGTAACATTTGGGTCCTCATTACTTATGCAAATTTCTGTAGCCAGCTTGAATTTATCCCCACAAAATGGTTTTTTTTCTTTTACATCGCATAGTCAGGCTGCTAATTTTTCAAACTTTCATGCTCTGCTTCCTCTTGAACACTTTGGCACTTAGAAATTTCTTCTACCAGATACCCCACATCTCCTCAAGTTCAAAGTTCTACGTATCTCTAGGTCAGGGGCAAAAAGCCGTCAGTCTCTTTGCTAAAGCACAACAAGATTCACCTTTGCTCCAGTTTCCAACTAGTTTCTCATCTCCATGTGAGACCATGTCAGCCTGGACTTTATTAACCATTATCAGCGTTTTGGTCAAATCCGTATTCAACAAATCTCTAGGAATTTCCAAATGTTCCCACGTCTTCCTGTCTTCATAGCCCTCCAAGTCTCTAGGAAGTTCCAAACTTTCACACATTTTCCTATCTTCTCCTGAGCCCTCCAAACTGTTTCAACCTCTGCCTGTTACCCAGTACGAAAGTTGCTTCCACATATTTGGGTATCTTTACAGCAGTACCCCACTCTACCAGTACCAATTTACTGTATTAGTCTGTTCTTACACGGCTAATAAAATCATACCCGAGATTGGGTAATTTATTAAGGAAAGATGTTTAATGGGCTCACAGTTCCACATGGGTGGAGAGGACTTACAATCATGGAGGAAGGCAAATGAGGAGCAAAGTCACGTCTAACATGGCAGCAAACAAGAGAGCTTGTGCAAGGAAATTCCCATTTATACAACCATCAGATCTCATGTAACTTATTCAATACCATGAGAATAGTATGGGGGAAACCATCCTCAAGATTGAATTATCTCCACCTGGCCCCACCGTTGACATGTGGGGATTATTACAATTCAAGGTGAGATGTGGGTGGGGATACAGCCAAGTCATATTAATTCATATAGTCAACTCAGAAGGGATTCCATTCAATTAGATCTTCAACTTTTATAAGATAGTTTTAGGATTATGAAATTAAATCAAGTGCCAACCACAGAATATTTTCCTGGGCAGAATGAAGACAAAAGTGATATTGTTTTACAGTGATAGCTTAAATTCAGCATTCCAGAAAGGGTTAGAATATGCAAATTGGGCTGTGATTCCCCTCTGGAGTCTCTCTTTGCCCACGAGTACCTTCCTCAGAGAACATGTTATTTCATAGAAAACACATCATTCCATAATTACTGAATAGGAGAAAGCTAATTAATATTTTCTTGGATCAAAATAATACAGTATTTTTTTTGTTTTGCAACGGAAATTATTGGTATAAAATTACGCGCAACAAAGGGGTATTCTGAATTCAAAGAAGAGATGAAATTACACAAACTATTCTTGTTTGTGTTCAAGTATAGAGAATAGTTTAGAAAAAGGCAATGACCAAAGGTTGTCTGTGTCTGAATCCAAAGCAGTTTCTATATGCCTTTGAACTTTTACAATCTTTATATAATTTATTTTTCTTTAGCACAGAGCTGTCAAACATCTTTGAATAATCAGTGTACCAAAGATCTAAGTATTTCTCAACTAATTACATTGATACAGCAAGAACCTGTCTGTTAAAACACTGTAATTTCCCTCCCCCTCAAAGCTTTTCATGCTTCTGTTCGTGAAAGGTTATACTTCTCATTTAAAAGCAAGTCAAATTAAACTGAAAAAATAAACATAACTAAAACCTCTTTAGGATTGTTTGAGCACTGACACAGTAGTAATTGAAGTCCCTTCTAACTCCAACCACCTATGTGTGTGGAGAAGCTTCCATTTAAATGTTTGGTTTATTCTAATATGTTATTTATAGTATATGATATGATATCATATATCTTCAATTATCAGCACATACAATAAATCTGCTGTTTTATATACTCAGTGTAGCATTATAGAGCCTTTCATTACCCCCACAAACTTACACGTGTAAGCCACATATTAATATTAAATTTCCTTAGATTTTTTTTTCCTTTTTTTTTTTTAGGATAAGATCTCACTCTGTTACCCAGACTGGAGTGCAGTAGCACAATCTCAGCCCACTATGACCTCTGCCACCCAGGTTCATGCAATTCTCCTGCCTCAGCCTCCTGAGTAGTTGGGACTACAGGCACACACCACCATGTCTGGCTAATTATTGTATTTTTAGTAGAGACAGGGGTTCTCCATGTTGACCAAGCTGGTCTCAAACTCTTGGCCTCAAGTGATCTGCCCACCTTGGCCTCTCAAAGTGTTGGGACTACAGGCATGAGCCACTGTGCTTGGCCTTAAATTTACTTAGTTTTTTAACGAGGGCCTTTTCTTTGCAAATTTAGCTCCAGAAGGCACTTTGAGATCAAAAAGGAGCAAGAGGTCTATTAAGTTCTTAATTTAATAGCCATATTCATAGCAGGTTGAGGAAGATCTGAGGACCCATATATTTTCTGTCACTATTGTATTATAGGTAGAGGTAGAAGCTAGTAGGGTTGGCCAAGTCTGATTGGAGAAACTTATGGTTAGAGAAAAATACTGATTTTCTAATCTTCTATGCAGTAGAATTCCTTCTCTCTTTGTGATGGAGAAAGAGAGAGAGAGAGAGAGGAATATATTCTGAGTATATGTAGTTCTATGTAATCAGGTACAGGATTGGAAACTGAGGATCAAGGAGGTTAAGTGATTAATGCAAGATTAAAAAACTAGTAAGTGGCAGAACTAAACTTGAACCTACGACTTCCCAATTCAAAATTTTATGTTCCATTCAAAAGAACATGCCATCTAGGGACAGTTTGATATTTTAGTAGTTGAGTTTCTAAGCTACATACAGTAAACTTCACTTTTTGGTTTCTGTGTTTTGATCAATGCATAGAGCCCCTAACTACAACCACAATTGATATAGAGAACAATTTTATCACCCACCCAGCCCAAATTCCCTCATGCTGCACCTTTGGAAGAAAATCTTTTCTACATCTTAATAATGTCAACGATAAAAAAAGAAAAAAAAGGCCGGGCGCAGTGGCTCAAGCCTGTAATCCCAGCACTTTGGGAGGCCGAGACGGGCGGATCACAAGGTCAGGAGATCGAAACCATCCTGGCTAACATGGTGAAACCCCGTCTCTACTAAAAAATACAAAAAACTAGCTGGGCGAGGTGTCCGGCGCCTGTAGTCCCAGCTACTCGGGAGGCTGAGGCAGGAGAATAATGGCGTGAACCCGGGAGGCGGAGCTTGCAGTGAGCTGAGATCCGGCCACTGCACTCCAGCCTGGGCGACAGAGCGAGACTCCATCTCAAAAAAAAAAAAAAAACCACAAAAAAAAAAAAAAAAAAAAACCAAAAAAAAAGAAAGAAAGTGAGGAAAGGAGGAAGGGAGATTCGTCTCTACTTCTCCGTTGTCAAGGGGGCCTTTTCCTTGGTCCTTGAGCCACAAAGAGGAGATGTCTATAGGAGTTTTCTGTCTGTGGATTTCTGCAACTTGGATCAAAGCTAGGAGATCAAGGAGAAAAGCAACACACAAACAAACAAATAAACAGGAAAAGCATCACAGCACTTGTCCTTCACATTTTAACTTCTCTCTTCAAACACCCTATTATTCTTTAATTTTCAAAGTCCTCAGATAGTTACTTTCTATATGTAATCCATAGTTCTTATTAGCAATCAGAGGGAGAGAAAAGCTGTAGTTGGCTTTACTCCAACTTGACCAGCATGAAAAATCCAGTTTGAATTTAAGAAAGAGACATGAATGCCTTGGTGGAATAAACTCCAAAGGGAAAATAGGATCTATGACTCTTTAGACTAGAATAGCACAAGATGCTCTGTCGGTAATACTTAAGAAGTCAAACACAAATTAAGCCCTCAGCAATAACAGGAATATATACCTAAAGGGATTAATCTTTATATTGCAACTGAATTTTAACAAATATTACAACATCAAGTTTACTTTTGCAATCTCTGGCCAGTAACAAAAGATATTCTGGATTTGTCATTTGTTCTGAGGTAGGAAGATTAATAAATAAAAGACCAGGCATCTAGCATGTGTATGGAACATAGAATATCTTCGAGGTGCCTAAGAACCCTCTTTTTTATATTTTTGACCTAAAAATGTGGGTCTTCTCAATTATTTCTGCAGATTAATTTTATATCTGTGTCTCCATACGGAGACAATTGTATTTGAAAGAAAACTGTGCTTTAGAGGATATGATTGCCCTCTAGTGGTGGTCACTCAAACTACAGACCAGAATTACCAAGGTATCCAGGAAGCCCTGAGGAAGAACTTGGCAAAATCATCTACATACCGTAAACATCAAGGACCCACTTCCTACTCATTCTAAGGACACATAATTATATTAAATATTTGATCTTTTTTTTTCTAAATTGTTCATAACAAATTTTATTTCACACAGTATATCAAAATATTGACATTTTCAACGTGTGGTTTATAAATACCATTAATAAGGTATTTTACATTATTTTTTCATACTAAAACTTAAAAATCCAGTATTTATGTCAGAACACATCTTAGTTGTGAGTAGCCACATATTGAGTGCTTAATAGTTACCTGTAGCTAGCTGATATGACATTGGACAGAATGGCTTTAGTCAGCTATAGTTATTAATTATTCAAAGTTTTCCTTGCATATAGACATTACACCAAAATCTTTTAGTAGATTGTGAAAATCTTCCAGTTGGTTTTCTGTTATTTTAGGTTGGCAATATATAATTATAAAAATTATAACAATTTTCACTTCTATTTAAATATATGGCAATTTATTGTGTTTTTCTAATCCATTGCATTTGATAGAACCTACAGAAAATATTTTTATTTTATTTTTTTCACTGTGGTAAGAACACATAACATGAGATCTACCCGTTTACCAAATGTTTAAGTGCACAATACAGTGTTGTTAAACTGTAGGCACAGGGTTTTATGACAGAGCTCTGAAACTTATTCATCTTGCATAACTGAAACTTACACACATTGAACAGTCAGGTGCTGGCAACAACCATTTTACTCTCTGTTTCTATGAGTTTGACTATTTTAGATACCTCATTTAAGTGGAATCATGCAATACTTGTCTTTCTGAGACTGGCTTATTTCACATAGCATAATGTCTTCAAGGTTCATCCATATTCAGTCAATATGGGAGTATTTTGTTCTCCATAGAAGGTAAATAATGTTCAATAGTGTATAACATATGTTGTTGATCCATTCACTCATTGATGAACATTTAGGTTATTTCCATATCTTCATTATTATGAATAATGCTTCAATGAGCATGGGCGTGTAGAAATCTCATTGACATACTGATTTCAAATCTTTTGAGTAAATATCCACAAGTAGTATTATAGATATATTTTAAACTTTTAGAAATGAGCCTTCGTATTGTTTTCTGTAGTGGCTGTACCATTTTACAATCCCACCAACAGAGTACAAGCATTCCGGTATCTCTATGCCCCCTCCAAAGCTTATCTTTTGTTTTTCATACTAGTCACTCTAACAGTTGTGAAGTGATAGTTCATTGTGGTGAAATGCGACTTGTGACTTGCATTTCTCTGATGATTAGAGGCATTAAGCATTTTTTTTTTTTTTTTTTTTTTTTGAGACGGGGATTCCGCTCTTGTCGCCCAGGCTGGAGTGCAATGGCATGATCTTGGCTCACTGCAAGCTTTGCCTCCCAGGTTCAAGCGATTCTCCTGCCTCAGCCTCCCAAGCAGCTGGGATCACAGGTATTCGCCACCACACTTGGCTAATTTTGTATTTTTAGTAGAGATGGGGTTTCACCATGTTGGCCAGGTTGTTCTTGAACTCCTGACCTCAGATGATCCACCAGCCTCATCCTCCCAAAGTGCTGGAATTACAGGCGTGAGCCACTGCACCCAGCCAGGCATCTTTTAATATACTTGTCTATTTGTATGTCTTTTTCAGAGAATTGTCTATTCAAATACTTTACTCATTTTTAATTGTTTTTTCCTTTTTTGCTATTGAGTTGTAGGAGTTCCTTATATATTTGGGATATTCACCACTTATCAACTATAATTTGCAAATATTTTCTTTCATTCTGTAGCATACGTTGTTCACATCACTAATGATTGTTTCCTTTGCTGTGCAGAAACTTTTTAGTTTGATGTATTCCCACTTGTCTATTTATATGTTTGTTACCTCTGCGTTTGATGTCATGTCAGACCAATGGCACTAAGTTTTTCCCCTTTGTTTTCTTCTAGGAGTTTAAGTGTCTCTGGTTCTATGCTTAAGTTTTTAATCCCTTTTGAGTATACTTTTTTGTATGATAAAATATTAGACTCCAGTAATTTTTTTGGCACATGGCTATCTAATTTTCCCAGCACAATTTGTTGAGATAGCCATGTGCCAAAAAAATTATCTCCATTGTGTATCCTTGGCATCCTTGTCAAAGATCTGTTGACTATATAGGTGTGGATTTATTTCTAGGCTCTTTATTATATTCTGTTGATGTGTGTGTGTGTGTGTGTGTGTGTGTGTGTTTGTGTGTATATATATATATACACACATTTTTATGCCAGTAGCATAGTGAAATACTAAGGCTTCTAATCCAGGAACATGGGATATCTTTCATTTATTTATGTCTTCTTTAATTACTTTAATCATTGTTTTATAGTTTTCAGTGTATGAGTCTTTTACCTCCTTGGTTAAGTTTATTGCTAAGTATTTTGTTATTTTGGATGCTATTGTGCGTGAGATTATTTTCTTAATTTCTTTATTGAGTAGTTTATTGTTAATGTATAGAAAAGCAACTGATTTCTGTAGGTTGATTTTGTATCCTGCAAAGTTACTGAATTCTTTAACAGTTTATTTGGCATCTTTAGAGCTTTTCTACATATAGAAATGTCATGTCATCTACCAACAAAAATAATTTTACTTCTTTCCAATTTGGATGCCTTTTATTTTTTTTCTTCCTTAATTATTTTGGCCAGGACTCCTGATACTATAGTAAATAAAAGTGGCAAGTGTGGACATCCTGCTTTAGTGCCTGACCTTAGAGGAAAAGGTTTCAGATTTTCACCACTGAAAATGACGTATCTGTGAGCTTGTCATATATTCCTTCCATTATGTCGAGTTAAATTCTATTTAAACCTAGTTTCCTGAGGATTTTTATTATGAAATACTGTTGAATTTTGTCAAATGCTTTTCCTGCATCTATTGATATGATCATATGATTTTCATCCTTCATTTTGTTAATATGGTGTATCACATTTTTTGATTTGTGTGTTTTGAGAAGTCTTGCATCCCAGGGAGAAATTCCACTTGATCATGGTGTATGGTCTTTTTAATGTGCTTTTAATTTCAGTTTGCTAGTATTTTGTTGAATATTTGGCATCTATGTTCACCAGGGTTCTTGGGCTGTAATTTTTATTTTTGTAGTGTCATTGTGTTTGCTTTGGTGTCATGGTAATGCTGACCTCAAAACATGAGTTTGCAAACTATCTCCTTTCATTTTTTAGAAGAGTTTGAGAAGAATTAGTGTTAATTATGCTTCAAGTATTCCGTGGAATTTACCACTGAAGCTATCTTGTCCTGGGCTTTTATAGTAGAAAATAGTAATAAAAAATGTTATTAATATATCAGCTCATTACTCATTTTTGATGGCTCAGATATAATATTTCTTCATGACTCAGTCTTGTTAGGTTGTCTGTTTCTAGGAAGTTACCCATTTCTCCTCAGTTATCCAATTTTTGGCATATAATGATTCATAGCAGTATCGTCTCATCATTTTTATTTCAGTGGTATCATTTATGTCTTATATCAAATTTTTTATTTTATTTATTTGTATCTTCTCTGGTTTAGTTAATCTAGCTAAAGGTTTGTCACTTTTCTTTTTTTCAAGTTTCTTGGTCTTAAAAATATCAACTGTTATTTTAAATTTTTCTATTGTTTTTCTATTCTGTTTCATTTATTTCTCCTTTAGTCACTTTTTTTTTCTCTGATGACTTTAGGCTTAATTTGTTCTTCTTTTTCTAGTTTCTTGAGGTGTAAAGTTAAGATGTTCAACTGAAATTCTTCCTTTGTAATGCAGCCTTCATTGCTGTAAAATCCCTTCTTAATACTGCTTTTGCTGCATCCCATATGACTTGATGTATTGTAAATCTATTCTAATTTATCTCAAGATATTTTCCAATTTCCCTTTTGATTTCCCCCTTGACTGATTGGTTGTACAAGAGTATGTTTTAGTTTCCACATATTTTTGAATTTTCCAGTTTTCCTTCTGTAATTGATTTCTAGATTCATTCTATTGTGGTCAGAAAAGATACTTCGTATGGTTTCCATCTTCTTAAATTTGTCATGACTTGTTTTTTGACCTATGTAAATTGAATGGATTATTTTGTGTATGTCTCTTAGTTCTATTTGGTCTGTAGTGTTCAAGTAACTGTTTTTATTGACTTTCTGTCTAGATGTTCTACTCATTACTGAAAGTGGAATATTGGAGTCTCTTACCATTATTGTATTTCTGTATATTCTTCCCTTTAGTCCTATCAATATTTGCTGTATTTATTTTTATGTCTTCTGATGTTGGCTGCATATATATTTATTATGTCTTCCTCTTAAATTTATACTTTTATCATATATGCATTATTTTGTCTTTTATATGTATTCTTGTGTATAATTATATGCATTATTATATATAGCTAATATGCATTCTTTATTATGATAGTTTTTTTTTTTTTTTTGAGATGGAGTCTTGCTCTGTTGCTCAGGGTAGTGTGCAGTGGCGCGATCTTGGCTCACTGCAAGCTCTGCCTCCCAGGTTGAAGCAATTCTCCTGCCTCAGCCTCCTGAGTAGCTGGGACTACAGGCTCATGCCACCATACCTGGCTAACTTTTTTGTATTTTTAGTAGAGACTGGGTTTCACCATGTTAGCCAGGATAGTCTCAATCTCCTGACCTCCTGATCTGCCCGCCTCGCCCTCCCAAAGTGCTGAGATTTCAGGTGTGAGCCACTGTGCCCGGCCCCTTTATTATGATAGTTTTTGACTCAAAGGGTAGATTTTTAGATATAAATATAGCCAGCCTTAGTCTTTTTGATTACCATTTGCATGGGATAGCTTTCTCCATCCCTTCATATTCAGCCTTAAATGTGTGCTTAAATCCAAAATAATTTTGTAATAGAAAGTATATATTTAGATTTAAAAAATCAATTTAGCCCCTCTATGTCTTTGGTTAGAGAATGTAATCTATTTGCATTTAAAGTAGTTATTGATCAGAAAAGAAGGACTGTCATTTTGTTCGTGGTTTTTTGTCTGTCCTGTAGTCCTCTTTTATTATATTACATTGTGATTCATTGATTTTTATAGTGATATGTTTTGATTCCTTTTTGGGATATTTTTTGCGTGTATCTACTATAGATATTTTCTTTGTGTTTAACATGAATAAGGCTCACACAAAACATCTTACAGTTATAAAAATCTATTTTAACTTGATAACAACTTAAAATCAATCACATACAAATAAAACTCTATATACTTACCCCAACCCTTTACATTATTGGTTTTATAATTTGCATCATTTCATATTTTATATACATTGACATGTTTGTAGTTATATTTATTTTTAATACTTTTGTCTTCTAAATTTTATGAGTTAAAAGCGATTTATACTCTATAATTACTGTATTACGTTATTATATATTTATCTATATACATATTCTGATGAATTTTGTACTGCCATATGCTTTTGTGCAGCTGTTCAGCATTCTTTCATTTCAACTTAAAGAACTCTCTTTAGCATTTCTTGTAAGGAAAATTTAGTGCTAATGAGCTAGCTCAGGTATTGTTTGGCAAAGTCTTCATCTTTCCATTTTTGAAGGACATTTTTGTCAGGCATAACATCCTTGGTTGGCATGTTTTCCTTCCCCTTTCTGCACTTTGAATATATCACACCACTTGCCCTTGGCCTATAAGCTTTCTGCTGAGAAACCATTAATACTTTTATGAGGTACTATTACATCACAAGTTGCTTTTGTCTTAGTGCTTTCAACATTATCTCTTTTCCTTTGAATTTTGACAACTTGATTATAATAGATCTTGGTGTAGAATTATTTGGATTTGTCTTACTTGGAATTTATATGGATTCATAAATCTGAATGTTCATTTACCTCCTCAGATTTCTAAACATTTTGGTTATTATTTCTTTAAATAATCATTCTTCCCTTTCTTCTTTTACTGAGATTTCCATAATGCAGCTACTGGTTAGCTTGATGGTGTCTTGGAAGTCCAGCATGATTTCCTCACTCTTTCAAAGTCTTTTTTTTTTTCTTTTTGCTTCTCAGACTGAATAATTTCAAATAACCTATTTTTAAGCCTACTGCTTTTTCTTCTGCTAGATCGGAATCTGCTGTCAATGTCATCTAGTGAGTTTTATAGTTCAGGTTTTTATTATTCAGCTTCAGAATTTCTATTTTTTAATAATTTATCTTTCTTAATATTCTACTTTTGTTCATATGTCATTTTTCTGATTTACTTTAGTTGTTTATCTGTGTTTATTTGTATCTTACGGAGTTTCTTCAGTTGATTATTTTTAATTACTTGCCAGGTAATTTATAGTTCTCCATCATTTTGGGGTTGGTTAGATGAGATTTTTAAAAATTCACAGATTGGGTCATGTTTTCCTAATTATGTTTCTTGTGCTTTGTGTTGGTATCTTCATATTTGATCAAAGAGTCACATCTCCCCATTCTTATGGACTGGCTTTGACAGAGAAAGGCCTTCTCCATTTAGCTTGGCTAGAGATTCTGGTAGCTTCTCAAACTTTTTCTACAGATGTGTCTTCTTTGGACTTTTGTCTGTAGATTTCTACTAAAAGGGATTTATTGGTTGATTTTCTTTCAGAAGCCTGAAATCTTTTGGGCTCTTTGCTGTCTCACTGCTATACCATAGGTTGGGATACTGGAGGCATACTCCACTTCTCCTTCTTTCTGGGAGAGTTGCCACAGGTTCTGCACCTTGTCTCAATCTTGCAGAGCTGTGCCAGCTTCAGCAAGCTGTCTGCCACTCTTCTTTGTTCTTAAGTGCCCCAAGACATATAAACTATGCCATCTCTGCCAGTGCTCTGGATCAGGAAAGATAGAAAAAGACAGAAACTGTTTCTTCAGGCAGTTCACCCAAAACTCCGGAAACATTAGACATAATCTCATTCCACCTAAGAAGGAAGTTGTAAGCCAAGGTGCTCACTCATAGCACTGAGCTGTGCAATATTGGGGGAATTACTAAGGTTGGTACAGTGAAGTTGCTCTTCTTACCCAATTCAATATTGGCTGTTCTCAGTTTTGTGCTCATCTGAGGTACTGCAACCTCTTAACTGGATTCTGGTCCTCTCATAAAAGTAGTTTGGTTCATGTATCACAATTAAATTGGTGTTTTGTGGGGGGAAGAAAACTGGGACTTCCTATTCATCTTGCTGATATCACTTTGGATCTTTGATTTTCTAAGATCCATTCCTTTCGCATTAAAGTGAATAGTGACTTTCTTCAGTTTCTGCTTACAAATAGCAAACACAAGCATGTGTGTTTGTGATGCATAAACAAAGATCCAAATAGTTGAGAATGTAGGCTGAAGAGTTTTTCCAAAGGTTGGAGCTCTGTTCAGTGTCATTATTTCAAATTACCAGAAGTTACATTTCTTTATTTTCCATTGATGTTGACCTTAATTTATGATCCATGTTAAATTAATTCAACAAATTAATTTATAAAAATTTAGTGAGAACCTATACTATTCCACACATTGTTTTAGGCACTGGGAATGCAACAGTGAACACTATAGACAAAAAATCCCTGCTGTCATGGAGGTTGTATTCTATATGATGGGGTTGACTTGGGCAACTTTGTTATTGTTTCATTATTTCATGTGTAAGTAAAGCAAGATTAAATAAAGTTACAGTAACAAACAACTCACAAATCTCAGTGACAATACTGTGCTGTGTGTATTTCTTTATTTTCTTTTTTGCTGTTTTTCTATTCTGCTTTAAAATATGACTTTTCTCATCTCATCATGGCTATCCTGAGGCCCAGGATCATAGGAACTTCATCTCAACACATGCTTCCACGACTCCATAGTTTTGGAGAAAAAAATAATCTTAAAGATTCTGACTGAAAATAAGACACCATCACTACTCACTGGCATGTCATTGGTCAAAGCACATAACATAGCTTTTCTTGAGTTCAACAGGGCTGGATATAACCATTTTGCAAGTGAGGAAGCAAATTTTTGTAAATGATAATGTATTATAGTAAATTTTACACACTTCTTAAATATGTATTATGTCTCTTTTAATGCCAGGACTGTGTTTAATGCTGGGATTAAAACAGTAAACAAGAGCTTTCTGCCAGTTAATGGGTTAGGCTTAGGGGGTTAAAAGAGTGAACAAGACTTTTCACAAGTAAAATTACACAATCTAGCCATTGAGACAGAGTTTAAGATAAGTAATTGTACAAATATCTAACTAAGAATAAATAGTGTACCAGCTTCCGAATTCCATTAATGACAGAATAGATTATATTAGACAAACTCTCTCTCAGATAAAGTAATAAACTCTATATGAAATATTTAAAAGATAACTAGTTGAAGGCACTGAAGAGTGACCAAAAGTAAGTAGAAACTGAATAGGAATCAATGATTGAATGTCACTGTGTGACACTATTTATTTGGCTCTTTGCATGTTGACAACTTATGCAGCATTGTGTGATTAGACATTTGACATAAACCTGCAGACATATAAGGTTGAAAAGTCAAAGATGGAGTTCAGTGTTTCTAGAGTGACAGGAAGAGTGGAAGTTGCAGTACCAGGGGAGCCATAGAGGGGATGGCCATAAAATTTGTGTATGAGCTCCATGCAAATCTGCATATAAGATTTATATGAATCCTTAGAACTATACATGAGGATACTGCAAGAAGTACAATATAAAGTAATGGCAGGAAATCAAAGGAAGTTGAGTGGCAATTTCAGATGCTGCCCACCACAAGAGAGACAAATTTGGAATCTGATTATAAACAAGTTAGCTGCCTAATATATCCCCCACCAAAAACAAACAAGCAAGCAAACAAAAAAGAAACAAAACAACAACAACAGCAAAAAAACACTTCTCAAAAGGAGATAGCAGGACATAGAGTCTCTAAAACATGTCATTTACATTACTCGGTACCTAATCAGATGTTAGTAGACATGTGAAGAAATGAGATTTTTTTTTTTTTTTTTTTTTTGAGACAGAGTCTCGCTCTGTTGCCCGGGCTGGAGTGCAGTGGCCGGATCTCAGCTCACTGCAAGTTCCGCCTCCCGGGTTTACGCCATTCTCCTGCCTCAGCCTCCCGAGTAGCTGGGACTACAGGCGCCCGCCACCTCGCCCGGCTAGTTTTTTGTATTTTTTAGTAGAGACGGGGTTTCGCCGGGTTAGCCAGGATGGTCTCGATCTCCTGACCTTGTGATCCGCCCGTCTCGGCCTCCCAAAGTGCTGGGATTACAGGCTTGAGCCACCGCGCCTGGCCTGAGATTTTTATCTTTAGTCGAGAAAACAAATTGAAAACACTGTCAATGGGGTGTAATTTAGAGTTTACCTAGATGCCAGAATTAATAGGTAAGCACTTTTAAACAACAACTATAAATGTGTTCAAAAACATAAAATATATTCATAATAAGTTGACTTATGGGAAATCTCAGCAGATAAATTAAAATAATAAAAACTTGGAAATCCTAGAAATGAAAACATACTATACTAGAGGTAATAAATTCACCAGATAAGATTAACAGCTAAATGAATAGGAAAGAACAAAATGTCAGTGAATTTATAGATATACCAATAAAAACCATACAATCGGCCAAGCACGGTGGCTCACGCCTGTAATCCCAGCACTTTGGGAGGCTGAGTAGGGCAGATCACCTGAGGTTAGGAGTTCCAGACCAGCCTGGACAACATGATGAAACCCCATCTCTACTAAAAATGCAAAAATTAGTCGAGTGTGGTGGTGGGCGCTTGTAATTCCAGATACTTGTGAGGTTGAGGCAGGAGAATTGCTTGAACCTGGGAGGCAAAGGTTGCAGAAAGCCGAGATTGTGCCATTGCACTCCAGCCTGGGCAACAAGAGCGAAAAAGAAGAAAATCATACAATCTGCAGAAGAGAGAAAACATTAGAAAAAAGGAAGAAGAATCCCAAGTGACCTGTGAGGGAATATTGAATGATATAACGTACACTTATTGTAGTTGAGAAGCAGAAGAAAGAAAAATTGGAGCATAAAATATACATATCTGAGGAAAAAAGTCAGAAAATTCAAAAGTTGGTGAAAAACATAAATGTACAAATTTAAGAATTTCAGCTAATTCCATGGTAGACAGATTCAAAGCATATCACATTGTGACACATCATAGTCAAACTGCTAAAATGCAATGATGATGAGAACATCTTGACAACCAGAGAAAAGTAATCCATTTCACACAGAGGAACAATGATATTAATAACAGCTGCCTTCCCTCTCACCTCATCCCCCCCCAAAAAAGAGTCAAAAGTCTATGTGATAACGTTTTTAAAGTGAACAAGGAAATAATTTCAAAAATGATGACAAACAAGTCCAAGATGGCGGATTAGAGGCTTTTAGCATGCCTCTGTGACTTGGATTCACAAGATAGTGCATAAAGATGAACTCTGTGTGCTTTAATTCAAGAAGGAAAATGGGAATCCACTAGAATCATGAAGAACATCCCAGATCCTGGGGAGGAGAGTGTCAGCAAACAGCCCCCCTTATGGCATCTGGATGATAAAAGTGAGTGAACCCCTAATATATGAGAGAAGCCGAGACCCTCCTTCTGTGACTCACCTTTCCACTGGGAATCCAAGCAACCCCGGTTAAGGGAGAGCATTTTGTTTCTTCCAAACCTTAAAGTTAAAGTGGGGAAAGGTTTGGAGATGTTGTGAGAGAAAGACACCAGAAAATGTTGCAGACGTTGTTCCAGACCGACAGTTAATAGCAGGATGCTGTTTAAATCCAGGCACATATGAAGTCAGCCATTCTGTGGCAACTTGGCAGTGTGGCCAAACAGGCATTTTAGTCTTCGAAAAGAGAATAGATCACCGCTCTTGAGTGAGTAGGGGCCTCCACAGTTAATACTCCACCTATTAACCATAGAATATACATTTTTACCATCTGCAATATGGAACACATTCCAATATCAACCACGTGCCCAGCCATAGAGGAAGTCTCAATAAATTTATATAAATCAAAATCATACCAACCATACTCTCTGACCACACTAGAATAAAAATAGAAATCAATATCAATATCTCTCCAAACCACACAATTACATGGAAATTGAACAACTTGCTCCTGAACAACTTTTGGGTAAACAAAGTAATTAAGGCAGAAATGAAAAAATTCTTCAAAATAAATGAAACAGAGGAACTACATATCAGAATCTCTGTGGTGTGGCAAAAGTTGGGTTAAGCAAAAAGTATATAATGCTAAAGCCTGTTTGAAAAAGTTAGAAAGATCTCAAATTAGCAATTTAACATTACATCTAGAGGAATTAGAATAACAAGAACAAACTAACCCGAACGCTAGTACAATAAAATAAATAACTGAAATCAGACCAGAAGTAAAGGTAATTGGGACCCAGAAATCCATACAAATAATCAAATGAACCAGAAATTGGTTGTTTGAAAGGATAAAGAAAATTGCTAGACTGCTAGCTAGATTAGCAACGGAAAAAGGAGAGAAGATTCAAATAAACGAAATCAGAAACAAGAAAGGTGAAATTACAACCAATCCCACAGGAATACGGAAGACACTCAGAGAATACTATGAACAACCCTATGTACACAAATTTGAAAATCTGGAGGAAATGAATAAACTTTTGCAAACACAATCTCCCAAGATTGAACCAGAAGAGATGAAACTCTGAATAGACCAACAGCAGGCTCTGAAATTAATCAGTAAGAAAAAATATACCAGCAACAAAAAAGAAGCCCTGGACCAGATGGATTCACAGCTGAAATTTACTGGATGTAAAAATAACTGTTAACAATCCTTTTGAAACTATTTCAAAAAATTGAGGAAGAGGGGCTCCTCCCTAACTCACTCTCTGAAGTACACATTAGCCTAATATCAAAATCTGGCAGAGATACAACGGAAAAAGAAAACTTCAGGCTAATATCCCCAATGAACATATATGCAAAAATCCTCAATGATATACTAGCAAACAAATTCCAGTAGTACATCGAAAAGTTAATACACCATGATTGAGTTGGCTTTATTTCTGATATGTAAAGTTGGTTCAACAAACAAAAATCAGTAAATATGATTTGCCACACAAACAGAATTAAAAGCAAAAAAACACGATCATCTCCATAGATGGAGGAGAAGCTTTTGATTTAATCCAAACTCCAAGGATGTTTCAACACATGCAAATCAATCAGTGTCATACATCATAGCAACGGAATGAATGACGAAAACCGTATGATCATCTCAATGGATCCTGCCAAAGCATTTAATAAAATTTAACAACTCTTCATGATAAAAAATCCTCAGAAAAATGGGGCATAGAATAAGTAAACCTCAATATAATAAAAGCTATACACGACAGACCCTGCTAGTATCATACTAAACAGGAAAAAACCGACAGCCTTTCCTTTAAGATCTGGAACATGAAAAGGGTGCTTACTTTCACCACTATGATTCAACATGCTGGAAATCCTAGCTAGAGCAATCAAACATGAGAAAGAAGTAAAGAACATCCAAATTGGAAAGGAAGAAGTCAAATTATCTTTGTTTACAGATGATATAATCATATATTTGGAAAATCCTAAAGACTACACAAAATAATTCACAACTGATGAATAAATTCAATAAAGTTGCAGGCTACAAAATCAATATAAAAAATAAGTGGCATTTCTACATGCCAACAGCAAACCATCTGAAAAACAAGTCAAGAAAGTAATCTCATTTCCAATAGGTATAAATAAAATAAAATACTTAGGAATAAACTTAACCAAAGAAGTGCAAGATCTTTATAATAAAAACTATAAAACATTAATGTAAAAAATGAGAAGGACATAAAAAGTTAAAAGATATTCCATGCTCATGAATTGGAAGAACGAATATTGTTAAAGTGTCCATACTACTCAAGGCAATTTACAGATTTAATGGAATCCCTACCAAAATACCAATGGCTTTCTTCACAAAAATAGCAAAAATAATCTTAAAATCTATATGGAACCACAAAAAAGCGAGAGTAGCCAAAGCCTTCCTGAAGAAAAAGAGCAAAACTGGAGGAGTCATATTATCTGACTTCAAATTATACTATACAGGTATGGTAGCCAAAACAGCATAGTACTGGCATAAACACAGACACTTAGGACAATGGATCAGAATAGAAATCCCAGAAATAAATCCATATATCTACAGTGAACTCATTTTCAACAAAGGTGTCAAGAACATACATTGGGGAAAAAGACAGTCACTCTAATAAATGGTGCTGGGAAAACTGGATATATCCATATGCAGAAGAATGAAACTAGACCCCAATCTTTCACCATATACAAAAATCAAAATGGATTAAAGAATAAAATCTAAGACCTCATATTATGAAACCACTAAAGAGAAACATTGTGGCAACTCTCCAGGACGTTGATCTGGGCAAAAATTTCTTGAGTAATACCCCAAAAGCACAGACAACCAAAGCAGAAATGGTCAGATTGGATAACATCAAGCTATCAAGTTATAACATTAAGTTAAAAACCTGTAAGCAATGGAAATCAACAAACTGAGAAGGCAATCCACAGAAGGGGAGAAAATATTTGCAAACTAGTCATCTGACAATAGATTGATAACCAGAGAATATAAGGAACTCAAATTACTCTATAGGAAAAAAATCTAATAACCTGATTAAAAAATGGGCAAAAGATGTGAATAGACATTTCTCAGAATAAGACATGCAAATGACAAACAGGTGTATGAAAAGGTGTTCACCATCATTAATCATCACAGAAATTCAAATCAAAATTGCAATGAGATATCTCATCTCACCCTAGTTAACATGGCTTTTATCCAAAAGACAGGCAACAGTGAATGCTGGCAAGGATGTGGAGAAAAGAGAGCCCTTTTACACGGTTAGTGGGAATGTAAATTAGTACAATCAGTATAAAGAACAGTTTGGAGGTTCTTGAGAAAATAAAAAAAATAGAACTACCATATGATCCAGCAATCTCACTCCTAGGTACATACCCCAAAGAAAGGAAATCAGTATGTTAAAGAGATATCTGTACTTTCATGTTTATTGCAGAACTGTCCACCATAGACAAGATTTGGAAGCAACTTAAGTGTCCATTAACAGAAAAATGGATAAAGAAGTTGTGGTACATATTCACAATTGAATACTTTTCAGCTATAAAAAAAGAATGAGATCCAATCATTTGCAATAACGTTAATGGAACTGAAGATCATTATTTTAAGTGAAATGAGCCAGAAACAGAAAGACAAACATCCTATGTTCTCACTTACTTGTGGGAGCTAAAAATTAAAACAGTTGAACTCATGGAGATAGAGAATAGAATGATGGTTACCAGAGGCAGGGAAAGGTAATCAAGTGGGAATGGTTAATGGCTACAAAAATATAATTAGATACAGTGGATAAGATCTAGTACTTGATAGCACAAGAGGGTTATTACAGTCAACAAAAATGTATTGTACATTGTAAAATAACTAAAAGAGTATAACTGACATGTTTGTAATATAAAAGCTGATAAATGCTTAAGGGAATAGATACTCCATTTACTCTGATGTGATTATTATGTATCATACGCCTGTGTCAAAATATTTCACACCACACAAATATATATATATACCTACTATGTACCCATAAATATTAAAAAAAATTGAAATCCAAGAAAGCTTTTCTTTTGGTAAGGTATGAGTTTTATTCTAAAATGTGTGTGGAAATCAAAAGGACTTACAATAGCCAATATAATATTGAAAAGTAGAACAATAATGTAGAACGTACACTGCCTGTTTTCAAGATTTACTGTAAAGCTACACTGATCAGGATAGCATGACATTGGCATGAGAATAGGTAAGTTCCTCCATGGAATAAAATACTGAGTACAGAAAGAGTCACACTTGTACGGTGACTTTATGTTTTGCAAATGTGCCTAAGCAGTTCAGTGGAGAAAGGGTGAAACAACTGGATATTCATATGGAAATATAAAAAATTCAACTCATATCTTATACTATTCATAAAAGTTAATTTGTGAAAAGTCATATAAATCTAAAAATGTAAAATAAAAATTCTAGAGAAAAAACATGAAAATATCTTCATAAATTTGGGATAAAGTATTCTATCAGAATGCACTAACAAAGAAAAATTTGATACAATAAAATTTATCAAAATTAAAATATCTTTCTCCTCAAAAGTAGTCATTAAGAGAATGAATGTTTAAGCCGGTCTGAAAAAAATACTTGTAAAATATAGCTGAGAAAAGTCCTTTATCCAGACTATAAATAATTCTTACTACTCTATGGTAGAAAGACCAACATCACAATGACATTGGGCAAAATATATGAACATATATACTAGAAAGGAAAATATGCAAATGAACAATACTCACATGAAAAATGTTTAATACCATCAGTTACTAGGAAAATACAAATTAAAATTATTAGGAGATTACACAAACATTTGAACATCTAAAACTAAGATGACTGACAACACCAAATGTTGTAGAGTTTATGGAGAAATTAGGACTCGTACATTAAGGGTGGGAAAGTATAACAGTATGACCACTTTGGAAGTCAATCTAAGAAGGGAAAGGTATTCTTACCCTATGACCCAGCAATGCTAGTCTTATATGTTTGTTTTAGAGAAATGAAAATATATGTCACCAGTAAGATTTGTATGTAAGTTATTATAGCAGTTTTGTTCCCGATAGCTGAAACCTGCAAATAACACAAATTTCTATCAATGGAACAATGGATAAAAAAATACTTACATACACACAATAGAATTCTACTAAACAAAAATAATTAGCAATTGATACATGCAATAATATAGATACAACTCAAAACATTATGATACGAGTGGGAAAACCCAGACATAAAATATTATAATTACAGTTTTAAACATTCCAGAAAGACAAAGTAATCTATGGTTAAAACTTCAGCAGTTATTGCCTTTATAGGGCAGCGGTTGATTGCAAGAGAGAAGGAGGAAACTTTTGGGGGTTGGAAATAATCTATATCTAGATAGGCATGCTGGATACATGGGAATACATATATTTGTCACAGGTACATTTCAAATGTTTGTTTCTCTGTATGCAAATAGTGAATTCTACTTGGAAGGTTGGTAGGTTGAGTCTTCACAACAGAATGGATCAGAAATTTTTAAGCTACTTTTTAGGTATTCTAGACTACAGTAATTGAATGATAGATAGGGGAAAGTATATGAAAACTGTGATGTATTTGTACTGGATTTTTCAATATAAGCTCATAGTATGAACTTGGTCAGCTGAGATAGGCTCAATGTGATCAGCACACCTACCACTGAAATCTTGGCTTCTAAAATGAATCAAGACATTTTGGAGAAATGGTTAATTCCAAGGATGGATCAGGGGAAGTAAAAGATGAGCTTTTTTAGTACCTAAAGGTAATTAAGTATCCAATAATGATGGAGGTTATATCATAGGAGCCACTTCTGAGATTGGTCAATTCTAGGATAATGTAGGCGTCAAAATAAATAATGATTTTAAGAAATTGTAATCTGTGAATAAAATAAGATTTAATAGTCCCATACTCATGTCAATAAATGATAACTAAGTGAGGGAGAAGGGAAAGCTTTTCCCCACAGTAGAATGCCAACAAATAAATGTATAAGAAATGATGGAGTCAATGAATGTTAAAAGAGTTGGTGAAAGTTAGATGAGGAATAGGATATTCATATCATCTCAACATAACTCTTCACCAATCACTTATAAATTACCAAGGAATCAATAATTCTACAGTGGAGAAAATTGGCATACACTGCCATCACCAAGTGACCAAAATTATCCATTAAAGGGACAAATAGATATCATACCTTCTTTTCTTTCTGGCTAGTAGTAAGTGATTTTATTTTTATTTATTTATTTCTTTCCAACAAATCAATTAATGCAGATAATTACTACTTTTATATAGGACTTCTCACCTCCCAATACAGGGGCTACTCAGAACGTGTTTGCTCAGCCACTCAGCAAGCTCCTCAGTCTTTGACAATCATGTTGGGTCTCTAGATGTTGTTGTGTCATCTTCTAAACCCAAGACCTCTTATGCTAAGTTAGTGTTATTTTCTTTTTCTTTTTTTAAAATTATTATACTTTAAGTTCTGGGATACATGTGCAAAACGTGCAGGTTTGTTACATAAGTATACACATGCCACAATGGTTTGAGTTGCTGCACCCATCAACCCGTCATCTACATTAGGTATTTCTCCTAACGCTATCCCTCCCCTAGCCCCCCACCTCCCGACAGGCCTCAGTGTGTGATGTCCCCTCCCTGTGTCCATGTGTTCTCATACCTTCTTATATGATGTGTTGAGAAGGGCACTCCTTAGCTCCTGGAGTATTTCTGCCACAAATGCAGTACTTGAATTTAATGAGGAAATGTTGACAAACTATAATAGGTGAATATTCTACAAAATAACTGATCTGTACTCTTCAAAGAGGTCAAAATTAAGGAATAAAAAAGAAGGCTGAGAAATTACTCCAGACCAAAGGAAGGTAAAGAGAGATGGTAACTGAGCACAATGCCTGATTGGCAATTCTTGATTGGTTCCTGTACTAGGAAATTAAAAAGTTATAAATGACATTATTGAGATATTTTACAACATTTACTTTTTTTGTGAATTAGATAATAATATTGTATAAACACCATGATTTTGATAACTCTACTGAGGTTACGTAAGAGGTTTCCTAGGGAAAAGACAAATAATTAGAGGTAAATGAACATGTATGCAACTTATTCTGACATGATAGGGGGTGAGAGGAAATGAGGAAGTAGGGAGTGGGAGAAAGAGAGAGAGAGAGAGAGAGTGAAAATGATGGGATGAAAGGTAAACAACTGGAGAATTTGGGTAAAGCAGGATTTTCTTCTACTATTCCTGCAACTTTCCTGTAAATTTGAAATTATATAAGAATAAAATGTTACCCCATATATATATATGGAGCTATGAGAGCATATAAGAGGTTTACTAAGGCCTAACTTAGTTTGGGGAGTTAACACTTTTCCCGAGGAATTATTCATGATCTGGCTCCACTGTACCAGTTATAAGTGCTGAATGTTCACAGCCTTCATTTGATGCTTCTAAACTATCCCTAAAGTATTCTAACTTGTGTAATGTTGCCAACTCTTGAGGTCAATGCCTAATAAATATTTATGGTGAAGAGAATAGAAGTGATTTAATGAAAGTAAAATGATACTATATCTATGGAAGTAAATTTTCACCCAAAACAATTCTACTCGGCCAGATAATCATAGATATTTTAAAAAGAACAAGATAGACTTGGTATTTCACTATCTCATTTGTTCTCCAACTTACCCTTTGTATCTGATAAGGGCTATTCTCATCACAGCATGGTTCATGGCTAAAACCCACTCATTGATTTAGAGATGAACGGACCCAAGTTTTTGTAAGTGGCAGAACCTAGAGAGTTGTCCTATGTAATGAGTGGTTTCTCACCCTGCTATTCACTAACTCTGTTGTGAGCCTTTATTGATATAGTTCAAATACTGCTCCAGAAGCTGTGAGAGATAAAAGGAAACCTAAAAAGATGATTGAGTCCCCCCAAAATGGGCAGTCTAATCAGAGGAACAGAAACACACACACACCCCATTTAAAGAACTGAAACACAAGGCATCCTCAGTTAGGAAAAAATTGGATCCCTGTTATGAGGTACACCTGATAAGGAGTTTTCCTTGCCCATTTATTTCCTAGAAAACAATACTAAGCTGGCTGTGAACCTGACAACAGATACTTTTCTAAGGGAATGCAAGAACCACTCAGAAATGTACCACAAAATCATTCTATTCTGCTTGCCTAAAATATTTGCCATCCCAAGGAAGGACATGGTTTTGTACTCTGAGATAATCCAGAAAGGAAAGCAGCTTTGGGTCATGTGAGAAATATGGTCAGCACCTGACAAGAAACTAAAAATTACTTCCTCACTTTCTCAAACAGTATTTTGATGTTGTAATAGTTTAAATAATTTACATTTCAGTTTTTTTAAAGTTATATATTTCTGTTTTTACATAATATTTATGCATATTTGTTGGGGAATGTAATTGTATTAGTTTGTTTTCATGCTGCTGATAAAGACATACCAAAGACTGAATAATTTATAAAGAAAAAGCGGCTTAATGGACTTACAGTTCCACATGGCTGGGGAGGCCTCACAATCATGGTGGAAGGCAAAAGGCACATTTTACATGGTGGCAGACAAGAGAGAATGAAAACCAAGTGAAAGGGATTTCTCATTATAAAATCATCAGAACTCGTGAGACTTATTCACTACCACAAGAACAGTATGGGGAAAACCGACCCCATGATTCAATTGTCTCCCCCCAGGTCCCTCCTGCAACACGTGGGAATTGTGGGAGCTACAATTCAAGATGAGATTTGGGTGGGTGCAAAGCCAAACCATATTAGTAATATTTTGTTAAATGCATAGAATGTGTAATCAACTAGTCAGAATATTTAGGGTGTCCTTCACCTTGAGTATTTATCATTTCCATGTTTTGTTATAAATGTCAGCAAGAGTCAGAATAAATATTTCTGAAACCAATACATCTCCCAAATTATAAACAAAAACATAATCCCTCAAGAATATTGTGAGTCAGGAATATATGCTCTAAGAAAAATTCTAATCAAATATTTTAAATATTGAGGAACTAAAATACTTGATTACGTAAAAACCTAGACAAATGAAAATTAAGAAATAATCTATTCAGGTTTGTTGCATTTGGGTTTAAATTAAATCAAAGTAATTGTGCCAGAGGCTTTAATAAATTATCCTACCTATTAATCAGAGAAACTCTTGAGGATATATTATTACCTCCATTATACAGATAAAGAAATAAATGCACGAAGTAGATAAACAAATTCCCAACATCTCATAGCATATAAAAATTACACACACAGATATAGCCTCTTGCTCTTATGAAAATGTCTCTTTAGTTAATGTAATAAATACTCGTCTTATATTTCTTGACAGAGGAGATCTGCTTCACCTTTACCCCAAGATTTTTATTGTAGAACAGAATTAAAAACACATAGAGAATGCCCATTTATTTTCTCCCACTTTAATTTATTTTGTAATTGTGCCATTTTATTTACTCAATAAACATCCTCTGACTTATTTTTCATCTCTCTATGTATATTTTCTCAGAATTCCCCTGCCTTTAAAAAATTATTTTCCTTTAAGCTTTTGAAATGATAAATTGCATTCTGGCTTATTGAAAAAAAATTGCAGATAAATGTTTCGCACCAGTCTCAGTAGTTATTAAGAATCACAAGGAAAGAGAGAAATGATGGAAAAATTATAAGAGAGGAATGTCATCATTTTTATAAAGGACAAGAAGGAAACATTATTTTGCAGACTACCACCCAGTGTATTTAACAATAATACCACACATATGTTTAATAGATTGTTATATGTCTTGAGGGTATTTGGAAAGACGTAGAGTGAGCACTATAGTGTATGGTCATAACAAACCATGGCAGAAAAATTTATTTTATTTGTTAGGAGGATCACTGCATTGGCTAGTTAGGAGGTAGCTATAGATTTCTACTACACAGTAGAGTTTAACTCTTATCATCAGTGCCTTCAACCCTGTACTCCATTCATTCCATGAACTGCTGCCAAATTAAATATCTTGTTTTAAATAGGATTTGCATAATTTCTGTATTAAAAAAAATCAGAAAAACTGCGATATTCAAACTATACCTTCAAAGAGAACAGTTTAAAACTCAATTTGTCAACAGCAATCTTGAAGGAGTTTATTAGGTACAGCAAATTTTTTTACCATTCCTTTGCTCTCGGTAGGATGGTACTGGGAAGCATTAATTCAACAAGTTGTTTTAAAAAATTCAAGATAATTTAGGGGTTTATTGACTCCTGAAACTATAATAGACTTCATCAGGAAAACTCTGCATCGAAGTGATCCATAATTGCTTTTCAACTGCCATTGCATTTCTAAATCAAGGCCTAGCTGTAAATTAGCATGTGGAAATGGGAATGATAACATTATTCTCTCTATATCCACATTGTTTCCATTGTAGTCTATGTTGCAATTCTACTTGAGAAAGGATTTGAAACATTCATGAATGTCTTTAAGACTTGTAAGTGACTCATTATTTTCATACTGTGGAGAATGGAAATGTAAAAATTCTTAATCTGTAATTCCATTTTAGGACCTTGTCAAGGTTTCCTCAAGACATTGTAGAATTACTGATAAATCCCTATGGCAGCCATTTCTATTACTGCAGCACTAAAGAATTCTGGCACAGAACCCCATTACAAACCCAGCATTGAATGTTGGGGAACAGGATCAGCATATCCTTAGAACAGACTATATTATACCAGGTTTTCTACATATAATTGCTACTCTAAAAACTTTTTTAAAATTTTACTTCCACCTCTGGCTATAGAAGTATTACTGAGAAAAATATTAAAACCAAGAAAATATCTAGAGTACAATGACTCAACAATCAAAAGATCTGACATGATTGTATGTTTTTCTACAGTTATCTCTATTTAAATATATTGCATGCCTACATTTTGTCCACAAATAGGGTTCCTACTCTGTAACATTTTTTACTTAATAATACACCATCACTATTTTCCCATGATATTAAGTGTTCTAAAATATTGTTTTAGCTATGTAGTTGCTATGTGTTTAAGGTCATAGCTGAGATTTATGATCTAGCTGAAACTGAATAATGTTTTATTTTGATTGTTTAGTTTATATGCTGTGATTCAATCTTACAGAGAAGATTTGTGATTTCAGTTATGTGAATCTAAAATATTCCTTTCTAGTTAGTGCATAACTTATACATAATTTTTACCTGTCATCAATTTTAGCACAAAGATACAAGAGACCTTGAAGCAAAGAAATTATCTCAGAAAACATTAAAAAATTTATATAATTTTTCTATCCACATAATCTGACAGAGAGCATATACTCACCAAGTATTCCTGACTGCTTTGTGAATCTTTCTCTAGAGAAACAGTATAATTCAGATATGTAAGATTTATTTTTAAAGTAATTATTATCATTTCATGGATAATGAGAAATACATTTCTCTATCATTTTCTGTATTAGCCCATTCTCACACTGCTATAAAGAACTGCCCGAGTCTGGGTAATTTATAAAGAAAAGAGCTTTAATTGACTCACAGTTCTGCAGGGCTAGAGAAGCCTCAGGAAACTTACAATCACGGTGGAAGGGGAAGCAAACACATCCTTCTTCACATGGCTGCAGGAAGGAGAAGAATGAATACAGAGTGAAGGGGGAAATCCCTTATAAAACCATCACATCTTGTGAGAACTAACTATCATGAGAACCGGATGGGGAAAACTTGCCCCATGATTCAATTATCTCCACCTGGTCTCTCCCATGACACATGGGGATTATGAAAACTACAATTCAAGATGAGACTTGGGTGGGGGCACAGCCAAACCATGTCATTATCCATATCATTTACTTATATTCTTTTTTTTTGAGACAGAGTCTTGCTCAGTCGCCCAGGCTGGAGTGTAGTGGCGCAATCTCCGCTCACAGCAAGCTCTGCCTCCCAGGTTCACACCATTCTCCTGCCTCAGCCTCCCGAGCAGCTGGGACTACAGGCACCCACCGCCACGCCTGGCTAAATTTTTTCTATTTTTAGTAGAGATGGGGTTTCACCATGTTATCCAGGATGGTCTCGATCCCCTGACCTCATGATCCACCCGTCTCGGCCTCCCAAAGTGCTGGGATTACGGGCGTGAGCCACCGCGCCTGGCCCATTCACTTAGATTCTTAAATATACACGGCATAATTAGAAAAACTGCAATTGTATGACTGATTAGAAGTTTTTTTCTGAGGTATTCAGTATAATTTGAAATGTGTTTTCTTACCCCCTTTTATATAATTTGTTTAAAAGCATATAACATTTTCAATTCTCAAAATTGAAATACAACATTTTGTCTGTCAAGCACTATAATTTAATAAATGTATAAAATAGTCTTTGAAATAAAAAATTAAAATTCACCACACAAAAAAAATAATAATGTCCTTTGCAGCAACATAGATACAGTTGGAGGCCGTTATCCTAACTGAACTAATGCAGAAACAGAAAATCAAATACCACATGTTCTCACTTATAGGTAGGAGCTAAACACTGAGTACACCTGATCACAAAGAAGGGAACAACACCACTGGGGCCAAGTCGAGGGTGGAGGGTGGCAGCAGGGTGAGGCTCAAAAAACTAACTATCGGGTACTATGCATATTCTGTGAGTGGTAAAACAGTGTGGACACCAAACTCCCGTGACATGCAGTTTGCTCATATAAAAAGTCTGCACATGTACCTCTGAACCTAAAATAAACATTAAAAAAATGCAAAGTAATGAGTTCCTAAAATATTTATTTTCCTTTTGTTCTTTGTCGCCATCAGTCCTGATAAACACTAAGTACTAAGTTTAACAAAAACACCGATTTGTTGAACACACTTTGCTCAACATTTTTGTGAATGTGTATGTGTTTACATGAGCAATGCATGCAAATATAGGTTCATATCTTTTAACAAAGAATGGAGAAGCTTGACCAACCAGCCAAATGAAATCCCGACAGAAGAATCTATTGATGTTTTCAAGGAATGTGTTCAAAAACTTCTGACAATCTTCTCATCCAAGAATAACCCTAAAACACATAGTTTTCCTCAAAACATTCCTGGTAGTAACAGTAATTATAGCTAACATTTACTGAACAGTAAGTACATACCTAGCACGATGTGAAATGCTTTATCTAGCTTTAACTTCACAAGCCTCCCATATGCTAAGAACTATGATCATCACAACATTAAAAAAAAAAATTCCATTGCTGGTAAATGACAAAATCAGATCTTGATTCCAAGTATCTAGCAATAGAATCCAGGCCCTTAACCAGCACATTATTAATACCATAAAAAATAAAGAATGGTTCAGGCATGTGCTGTTATTGATTCTCTCAAATGCTGAGGTGTCTGGAGACTGATCTCCGCCCTCCTCCAACTCAGCTTTCTCTAGTTTATAGGCATGTCTCTGGTTTGGAGAGTAGGTAATTATGTAAAGATTACATTACAATACCAAGTGATTGTGTGATTCACAATCACAAAATTATAGCAGAAATTCACAATTTCTGCCATAATCTTAGAATATTTCAGTATTCATATTAATGACCAGTTTATCACAATTTCTGGCAGAGTTTTGAACTTTCCTTTTTTTGGGGGGGGAGGGGACATGTCTTGCTCTTTCACATAGGCAGAGTGCAGTGGCATAATCTTTGCTCACTGCAGCCTCGACCTTCCAGGCTCAAGTGATCCTTCAGCTTCAGCCTCCCAAGTAGCTGGCACTTACAAGTGTGTGCCACAATTCTTGGCTAAGTTGTTGTAGTTGTAGTTGTTGTTGTTGTTCTTTTTGATAGGGTCCCACTACATGACCCAGGCTAGTCTTGAACTCCTGGGCTCAAGCAATCCTCTCACCTCGGCCTCCCAGAATGGGATTACAGGCGTGAGCCACTGCACCCG
>NW_012104499.1:2850485-2866220 GCF_000951045.1 Mandrillus leucophaeus
CATGATCTCGGCTCACTGCAACTCTGCCTCCCGGGTTCACATCATTCTCCTGCCTCAGCTTCCCGAGTAGCTGGGACTACAGGCACCCGCCACCACGCCCGGCTAGTTTTTTGTATTTTTAGGAGAGACAGGGTTTCACCGTGTTAGCCAGGATGGTCTCGATCTTCTGACGTTGTGATCTGCTCGCCTCGGCCTCCCGAAGTGCTGGGATTACAAGCGTGAGCCACCGCGCCCGGCCTGAAGCTACTTGCTTTCTAACTAGCACCTTCAATTCTGTCTCAGTTCACCTGGGCTGCTATAACAAAATAGCATAAACTGCGTAGCTTGTAAACAACATAAATTTATTGCTTACAGTTCTGTAGGCTGGGAATAGAAGACCAAAGCACCTGCAGATTCAGTGTCCAGTGAGGGCTTTCTGATTCACAGATGGCACCTTCTTCCTGCCTTGCCTCCTCATATCGTGGAAATGGGGAGGAATCTCTCTGGCTGCTTCAATAAGGGCACTGAACCTATTCATAAGGGCCCCAGTCTCATAACCTAATCACCTCGCATAAGCCCCACCTCCTAATTTCATTACCTTTGGGATTAGGATTTCAAGATATGAATGGGGGGCTCACATATTCATATTATAGTAAATCCCTTACACCCAGATATTTCACATAATATAACCGGCAAAACTTCAAATCCTACGACTATTAGCAAACATATTCTTCCCATATTCTGGGAAGCTAAACAGTGCTGAAGAGTACCGCAAAACTCAGCAGGCCAGCATCATATCAAATACCTTGTTTTTGCTATATTTTCTGTGTGTGGAGGATTGACAGTCAATATTTTACTTGTCTTTATTCATCACACTTTTTTATTTTCCTCACATTTTACTACTCCTGACCCTTGTGATTCTCAGCAGATTTTCTTCTTATTTAATCATACACATTGTGGCTTACACATCTACTGATGGCTTTGGCTCCATCTTGTGTCCATTTCTGTTGCCTTTGGGCCCTAGTTGCATCACTGATTTCCTGTTTTTTCCTCCTTCAGTCTAAATAGATAAATAGATAGGTAGGTAGATAAATATGGAGATGTAGAGATAAAAATATTTTCCCCTGAGTTTTTTTAAGTCTATAATTTTTCTAAAGCTTTTCTCTTTTCTCCCCAACAAAGAAACCCCCAAAATGTCATTTCATATTATGTTCCCCTCTAGCTTTCATTCAGTCTCTCATGAAACATTTGAAAGTATAATGTATACTTGCTTTTTCACTTCATCACTCTATTTCACACCCTATTTTACTTCATCTGGATTCTATGCTGCACAGTGTTTTGGCTCAGGTATCAGTAGGTATTTTATTTCAAATCCAAAGACACTTTTCATGCTTTTCCTTATTCAAGTTTGTTGTTGTATTTCACATTGATGATCATCCCCTCTTTCTTGAAATGCCCTACTCCCTTGGTCTTTGTAGTGTCATACATTGACTTCATAACACCCAATTGTTTCTCTCAGTCCTTTTTGGTGTGCTCTTCTTCCTTCCACCCTCCAATTAAGTGTAGGTGTTTAGCAGAGTTTCAATCTTGGGCCAATGCTCTTTTCATTCTACTGCCTGTAGAAAATCCTATCATCTCCTTGTCTTCAACTCCACCTACCTGCTGACTTCTCCATTTGTATTTCCAGCCAGGGCTCTCTTCCAGGCTCTAGTCAGCCTTCTAGATATTTCTACCTATATGAAGCTTTTATTACTATTCCTACTCCTATATTCATTGATGAGAAAGAGGTTTTCAAACTTTTATACTTTCTTCTCACTCATCAACCACTTAATCACAAATTTGTGAACATCATATCTCCCAAATAGTTTACAAATCTGCTTCCTTGTCTCCATCTCTAATACTCTACAGTTTCATAATCTCATTGTCCTTTTTCTAGACATACACAAAACTCAACATGATCTTACTTTGATAATGCTATTATTTCAGCTTAATCATATAGTTCATGTGGTGTCAATGAAATGTTTTCAGAAAGAAAGTGACATATTAAGATTAGCATTATAGAAAAAAACGCGTTATGCCTAGAGTGTGGAAAATGGAAGGTTAAGGGCAGAAAAAGCAGCTAAGACGTTGTTGCAGGAACCTAGGTGAGAGATGAGAGCCTAAAACTATAATACTAAGAGTAGGAATAGGCAGTAGGTAATAGATTAAAATATATTTAGGAACAAAATTGTTAGAAAATGGTGATTGATAGAACACATGAGGTAAAGTAACTTTCATGTTGCTAATCCTTCAGGGAATTAATGTTTACATTGCCATATTTTAACTGTTTCTATTCTACGTCATGTACTCAACAATATTATCCCGCCTTACATCTCATACTTACAAATCATTCTTCTAATTTATATGTGGTCAGCTCAATACTTTCCAAATAAAATCTCCCTTTCTCCTCAATATGTTCATACACATGTTCATATATTAAATTTCTTAAGAAGGTAGCAGTTAATGTGTACTGGGCGGTGTGGAGGATAAAAGATGCATTAGATATCACCTTTCGGCTCCTAGAAGTTATAAGCCAGTGCATTGATCACTGCATATCACAGACTTCTCTTGGGCCATTTTCTTTCTTTACTAGGCTGAGCTCTCCACACCTTGGTTTGCTACTTATCTAACCTTCTCATGAAAAAACGATCAAAATGAATGCTATCATATGCCTTTTCTGCTCTTGCAGCAAATCAATATCTTCTATTGAGTATTAACATTGTGCCTGGCACAAGTATTTTACAAATGTTATCTTAATTTATACTTGTAAAACTGATGCAAGATGTATATTAACCTCATTTGAAAAACATATTAAAGGGAAATTAAGTAAATTGCTAATGTCATATAACTAGTAAGTGCTACTGTTGTGAACTTGAGCCCAAATGTTAATTATTTCTGTCTATTTACTCCAAGTGGTTAAATGATCTTTTTATTTGTGGTTTGGGGGATGGATAAACAGAAAAGGTAATATTTGAGAAATCGTTAGAACTGTAGTAATACATGTGATCACTTCCACGTCTATATTGGACTGCTTTCAAACACCAAGTATTTACAAGACATTATACTTCAAATAAATGTTGTCTTAATTTTGTTTCCTAGAAATAAAAGGTTTTATTTTGTATGCCAAAATAAATCTATTTTTGTTTTGCTTTGTATTATTTTTTCTTTCCTTTAGTTATGGGATGTCAGATTATTTGAAGGAGACCTAAATATTTACAAGTTTTTAATTATTCAGATTCTTCAATAATTTGTTGTTTATGCACCGTGAACATGTCTGTCCTTTCACACTTTATGTTGACTTGCATTATACCAACCAAGCTCTGTCTTAACATAATTGCTAAAGTGACTGGTAATAGTAGGTAGTTTATTATCCTATTTTCGGAGTTGACATTTTATTGATTATTGTGATTATCTTTAATAACAAGTTAATTACTCCTGAGATACACAAGATATTTATATACATGTGCATTTCCAAGAATTAAAGTATCATCACATCTCAGAGATCAGATCTTATAAGTCAACTAACCAAACTTATCATTTAACTTTAAAAAATAGTCTCTATTCAAAACACACATTTATAACCCAGACTACCACCAGCAAGACATAAAATGAAGAAAATTTTCAAATAGTAGCCATGAAAGAAAATATCATCATCTTATTTACTCAGCTAGAAACAAAATAACTGTCTCAACAACGGTTAGTAATAAGAGCACTCACTATATGCCAGATACTGTTCAAAGTGCTTGTATGTATGAATTCATGTAATCCTCACAACAACCCTGTGATGAAATTATTACTATTATTGCTATTCCCATTTTATAGATGATAAAACTGAGGCACAGAGAGATGAAATAAATTTGCTTAAAGTAACACAACTAGTTAATGGCAAAGCTAGGTTTCAAATCCAGGCAATTTGGTCCCAGAGTTTATGCAATTACAACTTTTTATTTCATCTGATAGACAATTATCAGAATAACTATTCGGTGATGGAGTGTTGTCTTTCTACATAGACTTTCGTCGTTTCTTTAGTTTTGACAGACTTTTTATATTGTACTAGGCGTCTACGGGGCTTTGTAGCCACAGTACTCCAATTGACAGGAACAGAAAGCACAAAATATATGTCATTTACTCACAAGATAGCTATGTTGTATGCTCTATTGGAGCTTTTTTAAAGTATCAATTTATTTTTACAATTGAAAATGCACAGCTTCTACAGTGAGTGAAATCACCCTTAGTCATTCTGCCTTAGCCAACGTTTGAGAAGAATATGCATCTTTTCTTTAGGCAGCTACCTTTCTTTCCATAATAATATGCTGCATTGATCAGCTCTGATAATATTTATAACCCATCTCATTTTAATAGGACTATTCATACTCCTGATGTTTCAACAAACAGCATTAATCGTTTTAGTGTTGACATAGTGACAAATAATTTGATATGTGGTAAAGAAAAAAATATAATCAAAGACAACCAAATTACATCTTTCAGCTGCTCATGGGAGAAAGCAACATGAACATAGTTTAAAGTTTCAAAGAGGATTAACAACCGTGCTGGTGAGAAGGTATCCAACACATATATTCCAGTCATAAACTAGTAGGAGATACTGGCAATAAAACAAGATACTCCAGTTAAGAATACTATATCATATCATAATGAGACATCAATCTTAAATCTGTGGAATCAAAAGCATCATTTTGAGGTTTTCCTTATCACCCTAGTTTTGTTTGCAAAGGTCCTAGCCTTAGTTTTACAGGGAGCCCCTATCCAGTGATTTTACACGACGGGGAGAATGCAACAGATGATTGTACCTTACATTACAGCTGTGATTAACTCACTAAAATTTACTTTACATTATCATGAATAGAACAGATGACAGAAGTGATAGATATTGATTTAATTTTATGAAGCAAGAGCACACTATACAGTATAGTCGAAGATATAAAATAACACTTATACGTACACATAGAACAATTTGCACATTCTATTTATGCAAATTAAATATTCTATTTTTAATATATTCTAGGCATTTTACATCCAATGAAGGTGTCTTCGCAAAGTAACACTTACTCTAATACTATTGTCAGTGCTCAAAGCAGGTTTGGAATTCATCATTTGGAATTTTGTTTGAAGCAACTGAAAGCCACTTGAGAAACCTGTTTTCACCAATTATTGCACCATGTTTTATACCAAAATATTTGATGTAAAATATTTGTCAATTTTACTAGAGTAATTTCAAATTACTTTTTACTTTTAGTTTGAGAAAATTATATCCATCCACAAATGATGAGAGTAATACAAAAATGGTTACTGGTGCATAGAAGATGCTAAATTATGGATCTTATGGATAAATGAATGACAAACAGGCTCCAGAGGTAACTCCAAGAATGAAGAAGATTCAAGACTTATTTGAGCTGGCCTGGGCACGGTGGCTCACACCTGTAATCCCAGCATTTTGGGAGGCCAAGGCAGGTGGATCACCTGAAGTCAGGAATTTGAGACCAGCCTATCCAACATGGTGAAATCCCGTCTGTACTAAAAATACAAAAATTAGCTGGGCGTGGAGACATGCACCTGTAATCCCAGCTACTTGGGAGGCTGAGGCAGGAGAATCGCTTAAACCCGGGAGGTGAAGGTTGCAGTGAGCTGAGGTTACACCACTGCACTCCAGCCTGGGTGACAGAGCAAGGTTCTCTCTCAAAAAACAAACAAACAAACAAAAAACAGAAAAAAGAAAAAAGAAGAAAAAAGAATTATTTGATCAGTAGCTATCTTCACTGAAATAATGATGATATGATGATTATAATAATATAATAATTATGGTAATAGGATACGTTCTGTCATGTGGACCACTTAGAAGAGAATGACACTTGTTTGAATGGATGAGTTCAAGTCTTCACATTATAAAATCAATCACTTTATTTTTATTTTTATTTATTTTTTATGTTTACAAGTTTATTATAAAAGATATTACAAGCTGGGTGCAGTGTCTCATGCTTATAATTCCAGCGACTTGGGAGGCTGGGATCACTTGAGCCTCAGAGTTCAAGTCTGCAGTGAGCTATAATAGCACCACTGCACTCCAGGCTGGGCAACAGAGAAAGATTCTATCTCTTAAAAAAAAAGATATTGTAAAGAATACAGATGAAGAAGTGTGCAGGGCAAGGTATGGGAAAGGGGTTCAGAGCTTCCATGCCTCCCTGGGTGCAGCACCTTTCAGGAGCCTCCACATGTTTAGTTATGTGCAAGCTCCTCACCTTATATTTAAATCATACTTCGTGTATCTCGACTGTAACTTTTATTTCAAGAGTTTTCAGAATTTGAATGGATTCAAATTTATTTTAAATTTTATAAGACAATTCAGAAGTGATCCACTGCTCTATAAATAATGCATAGGAAATAGAAATAGATATAAGAACATGAAGGGCTATTATGAATAAAAAATATTTAACCCCAGTTCTGTTTAAATATAACAGGAAAATATGAGAAATTCTTCATGTTCTTTACATTTTCTTTATGACAGTTGCCCCACCAGCAGACTGCCATTGCAGCTTCACTACCAGAAATCCTTCAAGCAGATTTTTCTATGCAGATCATCAAGAAAAAAAAAAATCAGCGAAACACATGGATTGATTTCAGTAAAATGGCCAGGACTTTTTGGTGGTCTACCTAATGTTAGGTAATAAGTTTGTTTGAATTTTGCCAATTTTAAACCAATTATTTGGGTGCAATGTACATTCAACCAGGGCAAAACAAAACAGAACAAATAGACAATGACTAGATTGGAACTGTAGAGTTGTGTCAATTCCAGGAAGAGTGTGTAATGAAATGATGACTTTTCTAGGAGTTTCAACTGGTAGGCGATCCTGAGGCTGAACCTTATGTATTTTTTAAGTTGGTTGTTGCTATAGCTCTTCCTCCAAGGTATCCAAGAATCCCATGGGGGAGCTGGGGTAAGTATAGTAAATTGAGTCATCCTTTCTCTTGCTGCCAACTCAGGGATTATAGTATAAGCAGCTTCCCCTTCATGTTGACAGCAATAGCTTATCCTTAATCTCAGAGTTTTGGGATGGCAATAACACCTTCCGCTCACAGAATCCACAGAGTCTGTTGTCCTGCTGGTACTTTTAAAAATAAATATTGCATAGCTAATGAAACTCTGGATAACATACTGAATTTATTTTTATTTTTTATATCTGATTATCCTTTAATATTTAGATTTTCACTTGCAATATAAAAATACATTTCCTTCTACTTAGGACATGTGAAAGCAGGATTACTGCTTATATAAATACTATTAATAGTCACACTTAAATATAGTAGCTTTGCTCCAAGAAAGTCACTAATATGGTTATGAATTATGTATTTTGTCTTAAGGAAATAGTCATTATTATTTCCTACAGCTTAGGAATACATAAGGAGGAAAACAAGGGAAAGTGATTTGTCCAAAGCTCACTACAACATAGAATGGACCTGGGACATATTTCTCCTAGCAGAATTCTCTGGAAGCTGATTAGCATTGAATTAAAAATCAGAGGACTTGGGAACCTGTCCTGTGTTTTGTTTGATAAGACAGAAGCATATAGTGGTGAACAAAGGGTAAAATTATTAAAGATAATAAAATATCAAAGCTCTCTTAGATAAAGTGCTACCCAAACTATTTCCTTGAATTTGATAGAAGATTTTTAAAAAACTGTTAAGAGGGCCTGCTTATTCATCCTCTTAAATTCATTTTCCATCCTCATTGTCACTGAATTCACCTAAGCTTTCATCATTCTCACTTGAACATTTGAGGTTTAAATGAATTAATATATATGAAGTACTGAGAACAGTGTCTGGCACATCATAATTCAAACTGCTGAGGAACCACCATGTGCCATAGGCATTGCATGAAAGAAAGAGATAAATGAAGTAATATAGCTTAAGCCTTCCAATTACTTAGAATCTAGTAGGTGAGACAGAAACATAAATATCTGCAGTGTATGGCAAACTATTACAAGTTCGATGATAAAGGCACAAACAAATGAGGATGCAAAGGGTAGAAACCCTTCATTCATTCATTCATTGACATGAATTGACTCACATTTTTCTCACCACTTTTTAAAGTAAGCTGGATAGATGCTCCTTTTAGCATTTATGTAATGCCTAACAGTTTACAAAGTGTTTTCATGTACGCTTTCTATTGTAACCATCACAGCAACATCATGATGGAGATACTAGAATTATTTTTATCATCTCAAAAGGAAACTGAGGTTCGGTCAAATGTCAGAGGTGCTTGGATATCAAAGCTACAATGAGAATACTGTGTTACAGATTGATAGTGACTGGCCCAAGGTCACATAGCTAGTTAGCAGGAAAAGCTCAGTTTGAGATTACAGTGTGTAAAGGTATATTCTGGACAATAACTCCACATCCCATAAATAGGGATGGGATGATCAATGTATCTATTTCCTGCGTGGTCTTTATTCCCTGGGATATGTGTTAGTTATCTATGAAAGAATCTACTATATAGAACTTTTTATAAGAAGGTGGGCTGGCCGGGCGCGGTGGCTAACGCCTGTAATCCCAGCACTTTGGGAGGCCAAAGCGGATGGATTACAAGGTCAAGAGATCGAGACCATCCTGGCCAACATGGTAACCCTGTCTCTACTAAAAATACAAAAATTAGCTGGGTGTGGTGGTGCGTGCCTGTAGTCCCAGCTACTTTAGAGGCTGAGGCAGGAGAATCACTTGAACCCAGGAGGCAGAGGTTGCAGGGAACCGACATCATGCCACTGCACTCCAGCCTGGCTACAGAGTGTGACTCCGTCTAAAAAAAAAAAGAAAAAAAAAAAGAAGGCGGGCTAATATTGACCTTGAAGTGCTTTTAAGGCATGTCTTTATTGCATATGAACTCTTTGTGCATCTAGTATAGTCTTTACAATTAAGACAAATCATGACAATAACCCATATTTAGAAAAGTGTTTTCAAGAAGGGATTGGAAAATACATCATTAATTTTATTCAACAGTTTCACCCTTCATCATTTAGAATTCATGTTAAGATTGTATTCTTTCAGAGTGTATTGTTTTTACACTGAATACGGAAGGAATATTTCAAATCAGTCTCTTCTGTGAACTCATTATTTAGAATTCTCAAAATATATTCAAGTGTGGCATTGTTAATCAGAATGAATTATCTACTGCTTGTCTTGCTGTAAGTTCCACAATACATGGGGTGGTTTGATGTAGGAATAATAAGGTAGGTAATTAATTAATATTTTTTAAAATAGTCAAATTAATTACAATTAAAGGAGCAGAATAAAATAGTTATGTATAAATCTGAACTTGATTTGCATTTAATGTATTCCAAATTTCATTTAAATCAAGTTTGTACATAAGCAAACTTGAAGGAAAAAATGTTATTGCTAAAATTATAGAACTACATCCCAGAATGCAATGTGAATATATAATATTTGTGAAAGAAAGGTGGGAGTTGTATTATCTATCAGAATTCAACTTTAATACTCATAGTATGAAAGCAATACACATATGTTTTTACAATGGTCACCTTTTAAGAATTGTGTGATAGACACTGATTGTTCACAATTATCACCTTCAATCCATGACAAGGTCTACCCTATGAGCAGAATATACTCCTCCACCCTGTTGATTTTGGGCTTGACCATGAGACTAACAAGTCCATAACAACCTATGGAATAAGAGTGAAAGTTACAGTGTAATAGCTCCAAGTAGAAGCATTAAGAGTAATTTTTTGTTTATGATCACCCTCGTGTGACCATCCTCAAAATACTGCATTTTAAAAAGAGAAGAATGAGGCTCAGCGTGATTAGAGACTTGTTTATAATCATATAGATCATGAGTCTTCAAGTCCATAAGGGTTAAATGTAGCATTCTTCTGCTGGGCGCGGTGGCTCACACCTGTAATCCCAGCACCCCGAGGCCGAGGCGGGTGGATCACCTGAGGTCAGGAGTTTGAGACCAGTCTGGCCAGCGTGGTGAAGCCCATCTCCACTAAAAATACAAAAAAATTAACCGAGCATAGTGGCGTGTGCCTGCATTCCCAGCTACTAGGGGGGCTGAGGCAGGAGGATCGCTTGAACCTGGGAGGTGGAGGTTGCAGTGAGCCAAGATCATGCCACTGCACTCCAGCCTGGGCAACAGAGTGAGACTCCATCTCAAAAAAAAAAAAAAAAAAAAAAGAAAGAAAAGAAGAAAAGAAGTAGCATTCTTCTTTTCTATAACTTTCATGACTTGTATTCATTTTAGTGACTATTTCCTCAGAATCTTTTTGCCCAAGTCACAGTGATTGGTTTTCTGCAATTATTTGTGTCTCATGAAAAGAATCAAAAGGAGTGAAGAGAATCTGCAAGGTACACTAGTGCAACACAATAAGTGATCTTTTCATGTACATTTGTGCATAAATAATACCATTTGGCTTTAAATGCCATGACAGATCTCTAAGATAAATAAGATTCGAAACTGGGCTGAACTTTGGACCCTTGAGACCCTGGTATAGTTTCCTAGCTATCTGTCAAGGATATACCCCATTCTTGAATTATTATTCCCTTGAATTATTATTCCCTGTTCTGTTGTGATTTCAGAATTCTAGACCTAGAGCTTTAATATCTGCCTCGTGATTTCTCTCTTTGCTTCAGATTAACCTCCCAGTAAGTGCAACCTACCCAAGAAGATCCAGTGTCAGACACACATCATAAACTGCATTCTATTTTTTTCATTCTTGTAGGATGAAAATGGGAAGACAAGTCAATCTGATGGTTTTCCTTTGTAAACCAGCTTATCTTCACATATAGGCTTTTCCTCATACTGTCTCACATTCTTGGAATCACCTAAATTTCATTTTCAGGAAATTACCATTTTTCAGTAGTTTCTCCAGATATTCCTTATTACTGAGAAACACAAATATGTTTTTTTTGCTTGAAACGCCTCCTGAGGGAAACAAAACTGCATTGCTGTTCAAATTATCATGAGCTACCTACAGCACTTGGTTGGAACAGTTGCATAGAAACTATTTCATAAAATATTCTCTCTGGGCTGGGCGTGGGGGCTCACGCCTGTAATCCTAGCAGTTTGAGAGGCTGAGGCGGGTGTATCACCTGAGGTCAGGAGTTCGGGACCAGCTTGGCCAACATGGTGAAACCTCATCTCTACTAAAAATACAAAAATTAGCCAGGCGTGGTGGCAGGTGCCTGTAATCTCAGTTACTCGGGAGGCTGAGGCAGGATAATCGCTTGAACCTGGGAGGCGGAGGTTCAGTGAGCTGAGATCTCGCCATTGCACTCCAGCCTGGGCAACAGAGTGAGAGTCCATCTCAAAAAAACAAAATTATTTCTGGATAAGGAAGTGTGACAAAAAAAGATGTGATTTCGTCATTTCAGTGCAATCTCTTCCATATGCAGATATGAAATGGTCAGAGTGAAGAAGGTAGCAAATAAGAGTAAGGGACTTTACACTTTAGAGCCCTAGTCAGTCCATGCCTGCCACTGTGACAAGTGAGAAAAGGGACAATCAAGAGTACGTTTGACTTCCTACCTAACGAAGAAGTTCTGCATTTATCTTTATAAACTGTACTTGGATAGCATTTTGTTTTAAAAAGGGTCTACTATGAAAAATAATATTTTAAACCACCTGGCAGTATAATGGACATGTGTTTAGAAATCAGACAGATTTAGATTTCAATCATGAATACCTATGTGACCTTGGGCCTGAGTAACTTACCTCTTTGCTATAGACTGAATATTTGCATTTTCCCAAAATTCATCTGTTGAAACTTAATTCCTAGTTTGATAGTATTTGCAAATGGGACCTTTGGGGGGTGATTAGGTCAAGAGGATGAAGCTCTTATGAATGGGTTTAGTGCCTTTATAAAAAGAACCCCAGGGAGCTTGTTTGTCCGTTCTACCATGTGAGCACACAGCAAGAAGATAGCCGTCTATGAACCAGAAAGCAGGCCTTCAGCAGACACCAAATCTATGAGTGCTTTGATGTGGAATATCTCAGCCTCAAGAACTATAAGAATAAATATTTGTTGTGTGTAAGGTACCCAGTCTATGATACTTCTGTTACAGCCGGCTGAACAGTCTAAGACACTCTCTAAGCTTCAGTTTCCTTATCTGTGAAATATGGATAATACCCCACAGACTTACTTTGTGTCTGAAATGAAGCCATGCGCTTACGTACCTAAGAATATGTCATGTATTTAATAAATGGTAACATTTGTATTTATTATTACTGCATAGGGTAATATGGTATAGAATACATGATCTTAATCATCAAACATTTATCAAGTGATCATTATCTGAAAAGCATAAGACCTTTTCATTATCCTTGAAAATTTTATAGCCTAGTTGGTAAGATGTAACAGGGCATTAAAAAAAAAACAACAACCAAACAGGGTAGCATAGGCCAAAAACTAAATTACTTGTGTTTTCTGGCTAAAGAAGAAAAAGGCATAATAAAATTAATATCGCTAAGCAACATGACCTCATCCTATTGGCATGAGCGTGTGTGTAACCCAATTGTAAAGACTGTCCCCAGATTGAGAGATTGAAAAAATTACTAATTTATTGGCTGCAGTGCAACATCTCCACTTAACAGGGGGAAAATGAGGGCCAAAGGCAAACAGCCATACATGGCTCTAAAGGACAAGCAATAAAAAGATGTGCTCTCACTGTAGATGCTCTACCATATTTCCACACAGACATACCATTTTCCAACATGCTCAAGACAAACAAATAAACAAAACAAATATCCATTTCAATTCATAGAAAGATGCTAGATGGGCATAGGCAATATGGAAGGGAGTGGAATGTGAACAGTGTTCATAATACGAGTGCTTTTAGGACAGGCCCCATAAATGTCACTGACTTGGTCTCTATTCACTGACTCTTCAGATATGGTGAAAACATTAAGAAAGCTGCATGGCAGAGAAAATGTAAGACAGAAATAAGGATTCAGAATAATGCAGTGAAAAACTAGTTCCTAAATAATGAAGGGAGGACTGATGAACATGCCTAAACAAAGCTTCAACCCTCATTTGCAGTGTCCTTCATGGATAATGAGGAATAGTCTCTCTTGATATTATTTATTCACTTAGCAAGTAAGCACTGATTGCTAACTCTGTGCCCTGTATTGTGCTGTTCAAGGAGTAAGACAAGGCTGCTGCTCTTCAGGAAGTTACCGTATATTGACAGATATAAGCAAACAAGTAACTAGTAAAGGTATAATATATACTTTAATAGAGGCAGGTAGAGGTCACAGTGGAAGTTTATGTAATGAGGTATTTAATCCAATTATAAGAGTCACGAAGTCGGGCGCGGTGGCTCACGCTTGTAATCGCAGCACTTTGGGAGGCCGAGGCAGTGATCACAAGGTCAAGAGATCGAGACCATCCTGGCCAACACGGTGAAACCCCATCTCTACTAAAAAATACAGAAATTAGCTGGGTGTGGTGGTGCATGCCTGTAGTCCCAGCTACTCGGGAGGCTAAGGCAGGAGAATCACTTGAACCCACGAGACGGAGGTTGCAGTGAGCAGAGATGGCGCCACTGCACTCCAGCCTGGTGACAGAGTGAGACTCCATCTCAAAAAAAAAAAAAAAAAAAAGAAAGAAAACCACCAGGAGGCCATAATATCAAAGCAGAGATGCAAAGGAGACATAAGCCAGTGTCAAAGATGGAAGAGTACGGAAAAGTGTTCCAAAGACACTGGTGACTACTATCTGCAAAGGTCTAGATGCAGGAGAGATAACGGTGTTCTAGGTGTATCTGAAAAAGGAAGTCTAAGGGTGAGAATGATGGGACTGCAGAAGTGAGTAGGGGTCAGATTATGAAGGGCCTTGAAAACCATCCTGAGGGCAACAGGAAGCTACTGATGATTTAAAGCAGGGACTTATGATCAGATTTGTTTTGGGACAATGACTCTAAGTGAAGAATGAGCCAGAGACCCAGATACCAGTTAAGAGTGGTGCAGTAATTGAAATGATGCTTTCCTGGACAAAGATAGGGTCAGTGGTGATGAAGATAAATGAACAGATACAAAAAGCATTTAAGACATAATGTCAACTAGTTAGGTAGAATAAATAGGATCTAGTATTTCATAACACAACAGGGTGACTACAGTCAACAATTATTTATTTTACATTTTACAATAACTAAAATAATATAGTTGAATTGTTTGTAAAACAAAGAAAGAATAAATGCTTGAGGTGATGGATACCCCATTTACTCTCATGTGATTATCACACATTGTATGCCTTTATTAAAATATCCCATGTACCCCATCAACATATACACGGACTGTATACCCACAAAACGTATAAGAAAATAAATACTGCCAGCACGACTTAGTGATTTATGAGATGTAGAAGACAAACAAAAAGGAGACTTCTAAGTTTCTGTGATAGATGCAGCAAAGAAACGTATCTTCAGATAATTCCAAGAATACATGACTAGAGGTAAGTATTTAGAAAAGCAGGAAAGCGTAGTCTCATAAACCCTAAAGAAAAGAGTGTTTCAGGGAAGATGGGAGAAATGCTGAGGAGTATTAAGTGATACTAAGAAGGGATTGAAAAGTTGTTAGTGGATTTGACAGCAAGTAAATCACTTGCAACCTCGGTATATTGTCAGCACAGTTTTAGTGGATGCCTAAGAGTAGATGAGTATTTCTATTTCTGGAAATATATAAGAAAAAGGAACCCCCAAAAACAACTTACCACAAAGCACATATAAGTGCTAGACAACATAAAATCATATCCTTGAATTACATAGCTGAAACCATAATATATCATGTCCACTTGAGATAATTTTAGACTATAGGAGAGTTGTAAATATACTACAATGAGTTTCTGTATACCCTTCATCCAGCTGCCTCTAATGTTAACATCTCACATAACCATAGTACAATTATGAAAATTATGAAACCAAAATTTGTACATTTAACTAAACTGTAGACTATATTCAGATTCTATGAGTTTTTCCACTAACGTTCCAGGATGCAATCCATGATAGCACATTGCATTTAGTTTTCATGTCTCCTTAGTTCCCTCCAATCTATAACAGTTCCTCAGTCTTTCTTTATCTTTCAGTATATAGGCATTTTTGAAGAGTATTAGTCAGGCATTTTGTAGAATGTCCCTCAATTTCACTTCATCCAATGCTTTCTCATGAATACAGTGAATTTATGCAATTTTTGAAAAAATATCATGGAATATATATTGATGATATTGTATCTTTCATCAAAAAGTGGGTGAAGGATGTGAACAGACAGCTCTCAAAAGAAGACCTTTATGTGGCCAACAAACATATGAAAAAAAGCTCATGATCACTAGTCATTGGAGAAACACAAATCAAAACCACAATGAGATACCATCCCACGCCAGTTAGAATGGTGATCATTAAAAAGTCAGGAAACAACAGATGCTGGAGAGGATGTGGAGAAATAGAAACACTTTTACACTGTTAGTGGAACCGTAAACTAGTTCAACCTTTGTGGAAGACAGTGTGGCAATTCCTCAAGGATCTAGAACCAGAAATAAATACCATTTGACCCAGCAATCCCATTACTGGGTATATACCCAAAGGATTACAAATGATTCTGCTATAAAGACATGCACATGTATGTTTATTGGAGCACTATTCACAATAGCAAAGACTTGGAACCAACCCAAATGTCCATCAATGACAGACTGGATAAAGAAAATG
>NW_012104499.1:2866850-2870447 GCF_000951045.1 Mandrillus leucophaeus
CGCCACTGCACTCCAGCCTGGGCGACAGAGCGAATATAATATATAATATATATTTTTTCATAAATATGTGTATATTATATATATGTTTAGGAAACATATATATTATATATATATGTTCATGAAAACAGAAAACAAAGAATAGTGTATCCTTCTAAGCACATCACAAGCAGGCCCAGTAGACTTAGGTCTTAGGGGTATAGCTCAGTCCTCTTACTATTCCTCCAGCAGCAGTTTTTGTTCCAGCACTCATTCCTGCCCTGCCCCCAGAATAGATTTTATCTATTCCTTGCTCCGAGTCAAAATGGATTTTAACCAGTGCGCTGAGTATGGGTACCCCCCTCCAATACGCAGAGATTAATAATTTTGTTCTATAGGGATAATAGGGGGAAGGGTTTGTGTGGAATTTTATGACCTCTTAAAGTGGCTGCTGTTCTCCTTCCTCTGGTCTGCAACATAAGGGGAACTTTTGAAGGACACTCTTCAGTCTTTTCTGTGAGCACCCGGTGAGGTGCATAGAAAGAAAACCATCAAGAAATTCCAGACTCTTCCAGTTTTTGTGGACTTCGTGGATTCACAGTTTTCCAGTGTCCGTCCAGTTTCCACCAATTCACTGATCATGGATGGATTCTGTTTACTGTCTTCTGTTTGTGTCTTCTCTAAGGAAGCCAGTGCTCATGTTGCTCTTTGAATGTGGGGACAGTTGTTTGCGCTGAAACCTCAAACCTCCCACGAGTTCATGAAAAATTATGAATTTGAAGATTTGTTTCATCTCCTTCATTGTAAAGTGAGAGCTGCCACTCATTCCAGTTCTCCAATTCCTTAAGCAGAAATTATTACTATATTTTATTTAGATAACACAAATATTTTACATTGAATGTATTAAAGATTATACTTTTATTTATGGCATTTTTAAATTTATCACGGTTTGCAACAGCTTATTATTATAGTGTTTCTCTAACTAGCATATAGCTCAAATTTTACTTGTCTATTTGAAAGCACATTACTCATATCTAGAGGTGAAACATAATTTTGTTAATACCTGAAATCCTTTAGCTTCAGAATATACTGAATATTACATATTCGTCTTAAGCAGTGCCCTAATTCTCATGTAAATTTAATGCAAAATATGTCTTTGGAATTTACATATATAAACATTTTTTATATTATTAAAATAGCAATTGAAGTGCACTGACGCACAGATAAAAGTTAAATAATTGCTTTTAAACTTGATTTATGAGTCTATGTTTTGATTGTTCTGCTTAATAAATATATGCTTTAAAAAATACATTTTCCAATAGTCAGATCTCTTTAAAAGTCATTGATAAACAACAGTGCTAGGTTGTATTTCCTCTTTTATCTTTATTGAGGTATAATTGACAAAATTGTGTATATTTAAGGCATATAACTTGATGTAATGTACATACACATTGTGAAATAATTATCGCAGTGAAACTAATTAACATATCAATCTTCTCACATGGTAATATTTTCCTTTGTGCGTGTGTGTGTGTGTGTGTGTGTGTGTGTGTGTGTGTGTTTCTGTGTGGTGAGAACATTTAAGATCTGCTTTCTTAGCAAATTTCAACTACACAAGAAAGTATTGTTAACTATTGTCACCACGCTCTCCGGAAGTTATTCATCTTGCAAAACTGAAACTTTGTAGTCTTTGACCAGTATCTCCCCATTTCAAATATTCCTATATGTGGACTATAGTCTATTAATATACCATAAATAATGCACTTGTTATTTACTATAGCTATTATTTATTCTAGAAATGTTATTCTACTATTTCTCAAGGGAATATACTGCAATTACATGATCACTAAATTTGTGATTATTTCTGAAACAATTTGTACTCACAATTGGCTTTATTAATTATATATTTTTGATTTCTTATTCAATTATAACTGTCTTTATCGCCTGTTGAGCAAAATTGTCTTCATAACATACAAGACAGATCATAAAAGCCTTATAAAGCCAATATTATCCCGTGTTGAGTGTAAGGATCAGAAAAATACTTTTAAAAATAATATTACAACCTGGTTAATGCTTAATGGCACTAACGTACATGATTCTACTTTTACTCATCTAGACTAGTGGTGGACAAAAATTAGACTGATTTTATGACTATTAGCAGATTCATATTTTACAGCTCTAATAAGGTACATAATGTACACACCAGAAACTTCACCCATTGAAAGTGTACAATTCAATGACTTATAGTATATTTATAGACCTATGCAAGCATCACCAAAATCTAGACTTAAAACATTTTCATCACTCCCTAAAATTCCCTCCAACTCATTTGTCCCCATCCCAAGCCCAGGAAAACACTTACGGTTTCTGCCTCTATAGAGGTGCCTTTTCTGGCAATTCATTAAAATGGGATCATATAATATGGGGTGTCTAGGTTTGGCTTCTTTTCATTAACATAATGTTTTTAAAGGTTCAACCAGGCTTTAGAATATACCAGTACTTTATAGCTTTGAATTGAATAATAGAATTCCATTGTATAAAATTATTGTTTATTTTTATCTCTTCACCATTTGGTGGACATTTAGGTTGTTTCCACTGTTTGGCTATTATTAATAATACTGTCATAAACTTTCACAAGTAATCATGTGGACATCAACTGTTTTACGAGGTACTGTAGCAAGTCGATGTTTTATTTTGCAAGACTCTTAACTGTTTTACAAAGTGGCTATAAAAATACAGTTTTTAACAACAGTATATGAAGGTTCCAATTTCTCCAAAACTTCAAAAACAGTTATTGTGCTATTTTGTATTTTAGCTACTCTGGTGGGTATAAAGTGATACCTTATTGTGGTTTTAAATTGCATTTGCTCAATAACTTAAACATGTTTCTTAAGCATATTTTATGTATCTTCTTTGGTGAAATGCCTATTCAAATCTTTTGCCCATTTATTATTGGATTTTTGTCTTATTATTGAGTTGTAAGAGTTCTTTACAGATTTTTTAGGATATACACTATTTGCAAGTATTTTCTTCTATATCTGTAGATTGTATTTTCATTTTCTTAATGATATATTTTGAAGTGAAAAGTTTTAAATTTTGATGAAATACAATTTACTTGTTGTCATTTTTAGGTACAGTTGTTCCAGCACCCTTTGTTGAAAATACAATCTTTTCTCTCATTAAATTGCCTTCCTTTTTATTAAAAATCAATTGAACATAAATTTAAGTATTTATTTTTGCACTCTCAATTCTATGGTAAGCAAAGAGTCCCGTTTCAATTTTCTGCATATGGCTAGCCAGTTATCCTAGCACATAGGCAGGGACAAAGACTTCATGATGAAGGTGCTAAAAGCAATTGGAACAAAAGCAAAAATTGACAAATGGGACTAATTAAACTAAAGAGTTTTTGCACAGCAAAAGAAACTGAGTAAACAGACAAGTTACAGAATGAGAGAAAAATTGTGTAAACTATCCATCTGATAAAGGTCTAATATCCAGAGTCGAGAAGAAATTTAAACAAATTAACAGGGAAAAAAACCAGCTCCATTAAAAAGTGGGCAAAGGACATGAACAGATACTTTTCAAAAGAAGACATACATGAGGTGAACATGCATATTTTTT
>NW_012104499.1:2871232-2876427 GCF_000951045.1 Mandrillus leucophaeus
ACCCCTGAACTTAAATAAAACTTAAAAAAATAAAGAAAACCTGCGTATCCTGCACATGGACCCCTGAACTTAAATAAAACTTAAAAAAATAAAGATTACACATGGGATTTTGATAGTGATTGTAATGACTCTAGAGAACAATGTTGGGGACAATTGCAATCTTACCAATGCTGAGTCTTCTAATCCATGAACATAAAATGCTTCTCTTTTTATTTAAGTCTTTTAAAATTTATCTCAGCATGTATGGTGGTTTTCAGTATACAGATATTGCACTTCTTTTGCTAAATTTATTCCTAAGTATTTTATCTTTTGGATGCTGCTGTAAATGAAACTGTGTTCCTAATTTTATTTTTTAGTTGTTCAATGCTTATATATATATATACACACAATTATATGTGTGTATATGTTTATGTTTATATGAACAATTGATTTTCTTTATTGATCATTTCTCTTTTGACATAGCTAAACCAGCTTATTAATTCTTGAAGTTTTGTGGGTGTGATTTTAGGATTTTCTGCATATAGTATTTTTGTCATCTATAAATAAAAGAAGTTTAATTTATTTTTTTAAAACTTCATTCCTTTATTTTTTCTTATTACACTGGCTAGAACCTACAGCACAATGTTAAATAGAGATGGTGTGGGTTGGGTGTGGTGGCTCACACCTGTAATCCCAGCACTTTGGGAGGCAGAGGCGGGCAGATTATGAGGTCAGGAGGTCGAGACCATCCTGGCTAACACGGTGAAACCCCGTCTCTACTAAAAATACAAAAAAGTAGCCAGGCGTGGTGGTGGGCACCTGTAGTCTCAGCTACTCAGGAGGCTGTGGAAGGAGAATGGCATGAACCCGAGAGGTGGAGGTTGCAGTGAGCCGAGACCGCGCCACTGCACTCCAGCCTGGGCGACAGAGTGAGACTCTGTCTCAAAAAAAAAAAATAGAGATAGTGTGGGAGTGAGCATAATTTCCTTTTTCCTCATCCTAGGAATAAAATACTTATTCTTTTATTATTGACTCTAATGATAGCTATATGGTTTTCTTAGAAGACATTTTTTAGGTGAGGAGAAATCTTTTCTGTTCCTAATGTCTCTAGATCTTTTGATCAGGAATTGTGATGAACATTGTCAAATGGTTGTTATGCATCTATTAAAAATAATCATGTTTTCATCCTTCTAACTTTGTAAAAACGCCCCAGTTATCTTCCAATGTAGCTGTACCATTTCATACCCAGCAGCAATTAATGAGAGTTCCTATTGTGCCATGTCATCAGCAGCAATTAGTACTGTCAGGTTGCTTTGTTTTTGGTTTGTATTTTAGTCATTCTTATGAATATGTGATATCATTGTTGATTTAGTTTGCAATTCACTAATAACAAATGATGTTGTTCTTCTTTTCATATGCTTATTTGCCATCTCTTTAATTTGCCATCTCTTTAACTTTGGTGAGGTGTGGCGTCAGATACTTTGTGCAGTTTTAAAACTGGGTTAATTTGTTTTCATATCGTTGCATTTTAAGAGTTCTTCGTATATATTGGATGACAGTCTGTGATTAGATATGTATACTGCAGATATTTTCTCTCAGACAGTAGCTTGTATTTTCATTTTATTTTTCTTCAACTTTTAAGTTCTGGGGTGCATGTGCAGGATACACAGGTTTGTTATATAGGTAAAGGTTTGCCATGGTGCTTTGCTTCACAGATCAACCCATCACCCAGAAACTAAGCCCAGCATTTATTAGCTATTATTCCTGGGGCTCTCCCTCCCTCAGCCCACTCTGACAGGCCCCGGTGTGTGGTGTTCCTCACCGTGTGTCCATGTGTTGTTGTCATTCAGCTCCCACTTATAAGTCACAAAGTGCAGTGTTTGGTTTTCTGTTCCTGCCTTAGTTTGGTGAGGATAATGGCTTCCAGCTCCATCCATGTCCTTGCAAAGGTCATGATCTCATTCCTTTTTATGGCTGCATAGTATTCCGTGGAGTATATGTACCACGTTTTCTTTCTTTCTTTCTTTCTTTCTTTCTTTTTTTTTGAGGCAGAGTTTCGCTCTTGTTGCCAAGGCTGGAGTGCAGTGGCACAATCTTGGCTTACTGAAACCTCCACCTCCCGGGTTCAAGTGATTCTCCTGCCTCAGCCTCCCAAGTAGCTGGGATTACAGTCAACCCCCACCATGCCCACCTAATTTTTTGTATTTTTAGGAGACACAGAATTTTTGGCATGTTGGACAGGCTGGTCTTGAACTCCTGTCCTCAGGTGATCCACCTGCCTTGGCCTACCGAATTGCTGGGATTACAGGCATGAGCCACCAAGCCCAGCCCTATGTACCATATTTTCTTTATCCAGTCTATCACTGATGGGCATTTGGGTTGATTCCATGTCTTTTCTATTGTGGATAGAGCTGCAATGAACATGCACATGCATGTATTTTTATAATAGAATGATTTATATTCTTTTGGAGATGTACCCAGTAATGGGATTGCTGGGTCAAATGGTATTTCTGCCTCTAAGTCTTTGAGGAATCACCACAATGTCTTCCACATGATTGAACTAATTTACACTCCCACCAACAGTGTAAAAGCATTCTTTTTTCTCCGCAAGCTCACCAGCATCTGTTGTTTCTTGAATTTTTATAAATGCCATTCTGACTGGAATGAGATGGTATCTCATTGTGGTTTTGATTTGCATTTCTCTGATGATCAGTGATGTTGAGATTTTTTTCATGTTTGTGGGCTGCATGAATGTCTTCTCTTGAGAAATGTCTACTCATGTCTTTTGTCCACTTTTTAATGGGCTTTTTTAAAATTATAAGTTTGTTTAAGTTCCTTGTAGACTCTGGATATTAGACCATTGTCAGATGGATAGATTGCAAAATTTTTCTCCCATTCTGTAGGTTGTCTGTTTGCTCTGTTGATAGTTTATTTGCTGTGCAGAAGCTCTTTAGTTTAATTAGACCCCATTTGTCAATTTTTGCTTCTGTTGCAATTACTTTTGGTATGTTTGTCATGAAATCTTTGCCAGTGCCCATGTCCTGAATGGTATTGCCTATATTTTCTTCTAGGGTTTTCATAGTTTTGAGTTTTACTTTTAAGTCTTTAATCAGTCTTGACTTAATTTTTGTATAAGGTATAAGGAAGGAGTCCAGTTTCAATCTTCTGCATATGGCTAGCAAGTTCTCCAAGCACCATTTATTAAATAGGGAATCCATTTCCCATTACTTGTTTTTTGTCAGGTTTGTTGAAGATCAGATGATTGTAGGTGTGCGGTCTTATTTCTGAGTTCTCTATTCTGTTCCATTGATTTATTTGTCTGTTTTGGTACCAGTTTTTTTTTTTTTTTCCTTAGGATTGTCTTGGCTATTGAGGCTCTGTTTTTGGTTCCATGTGAATTTTAAAATAGTTTGTTCTAATGCTGTGAAGAATGTCAATGGTAATTTAATGGGAGTAGTATCGAATCTATAATTTATTTTACGCAGCATGGCCATATTCATGATATTGACTCTTCCTATCCATGAGCACGAAATGTTTTTCCATTTGTTGGTGTCCTCTTGAATTTTCATTTTCTTAACAGTATCTTTCACAGAGCAGACGTTTGTTATTTTAGTAATGTTCGGCTTACAATGTTTTTTTTTTTTTTTTTTTCCTTTGTGGATCATAATTTTGGTCTTTTTTCTACTAACTCATCACCAAATCCCAGCTCAATCAGATTGTTTCCAATGTTTTCTTCTAGAAGTTTTACAGTTTTGCATTTTGCAATGTTTTCTTCTAGAAATTTTACATTTTTCATTGTATATCATCATCTATCATACATAGTGAGTTAATATTTGTGAGACATCTAAGTTATTTGTCTAGATTTATTTATCTACATGTAGAAGTCCAATTTTTCTAGGGTCATTTGTTGAACAGATTATCATTTCTTCATTGAATTGCTTTTGGCCTTTGTGAAAAATCAATTTACTGTATTTGTGTGAGTCTCTTTCTAGGCTCTGTGTTGTGTCCTATTTATCTATGTGTGTACAGCAGATCCTTGAGTAACATCATTTCATTTAATGCCATTTTAAAAATAACGTTGATGAGAAAACAATTTTTTGGTTCCCAGCAGGGGCCACTGTCTGTGGTCTTTGCATGTTCTCCCCATATCTCTGTGTGTATGTTGTTTTTTTTTTCAGGTATTCTGATTTCTTCCCACATCTCAACGAATGTCTACATTGTCCCAGTCCATGTGAATGTGGGCTGTAGATTGTAGGTTTGAATGTGCATTGTGATGAAATGGCCTCCTGTCCTGGGTTGGTTTCCACGTTGTGCCTTGAGCTACTGTGTTATACTTTGGCCACCTGTAACCCTGAACTAAAATAATCGGGTTGGAAAATGAATGAACACATATTATTGTCAAATAAAAATTTATAAAGTATACAACAATCATATAGGTGCATGACAATAAATGATGTGATACAAAAGTGCTCAGTGAGCCTGTCCAGTTTATTCTTATTTGTTTTTAGACTGCATGGTGTTAGGAGGTGCTCCCTATAATTTTTAGTTCGGAAACATTTATTATTTGATTTAATCCACCGCCACTACAACTGTCATCACTCATGGATTAATCAAAATTTGGGTAAATAATTATCTTACTTGTCTTTATTACTCTTTCTTAATGTATGTATAATTCACATTTACTTTAATGTTTAATACTAGAAATGCTTGGGTATCTATTTAGAAGTTTGGTAATGTTTTCATGACCAGAAATATGTCATACAACTCTTATTTATTTCAATTAGGCTATGGGAAAATTTTGGGTTTTTTTTGTATACATTATTTTCCTTAAAGTCACAGTTTCCAAAAACTATGGACAATGTTAAGTGAGGACTTACTATATTATTTTGCCAATACCAAAGTCTCTGAATTTTTGTAGTTTTATAGTGAGTTTTATATTAGGTAATGTGAATTCTCTAACTCTTTCCCTCTTTCTCAGCATTGCATTGGCTATTCTGGGTCTGTTGCATTTCCGTATAAGCTTTAAAAACAATTGTCAATAAATGTTGTGTGAATACAATCTTTTATACTTTCTAGATACTGTTCGTGCATGCATACAAACAATCTGTATGATATATATTTGTTTTTCCTTGCCTCTTTGCAGTGGCTTGGATTTCCAGTACAATTTTGAATAGACGTGGAAAAAAAAGAAAGAAAAAGAGAGAGAGAGAGAGAGA
>NW_012104499.1:2876477-2877405 GCF_000951045.1 Mandrillus leucophaeus
AGGGAAAAAAACCAGCTCCATTAAAAAGTGGGCAAAGGACATGAACAGATACTTTTCAAAAGAAGACATACATGAGGTGAACATGCATATTTTTTAAAAAGCTCAACATTATTCATCATTACAGAAATACAAATCACAACCACAATGAGATATCATCTCATACAAGACAGAATGTCTATTATTAAAAAGTAAAAAAATAACAGATGCTGGTGAAGTTGTGGAGAAAAAGGGGCACTTATATACTGTTGGTGAGAGTATAAATTAGTACAACCATTGTGGAAGACAGTGTGGTGATTCCTCAAAGACCTAGAGGCAGAAATACCATTTGAGCCAAGAATCTCATTACTGGATGTATATCCAAAGGAAATAAATCATTCTATTAATTATAAAAATACATGCACGTGTATGTTCATTGCAGCACTATTCACAATAGCAAAGATATGGACTCAACCCAAATACCCATCAATGACAGACTGGATAGATAAAATGTGGTACATACACTCTATGGAATACTATGCAGCCATAAAAAGGAACAAGATCATGTCCTTTGCCGGGACATGGATGGAGCTGGAAGCCATTATTCTCAGAAAACTAATGCAGGAACAGAAAACCAAACACCACATTTTCTCACTTATAAGTGGGAGCTAAATGATGAGAACACATGAACACACAGAGGAGAACAACACACACTGGGACCTATCAGAGGGTGGAAGGTGGGAGGAGGGAGAGGATCAGGAAAAATAACTAACAGGTACTAGGCTTAATACTGGATGATAAAATAGTCCATGCAGCCACCCCCCATGACACACATTTCCCTGTATAACAAACCTGCATATCCTGCACATGGACCCCTGAACTTAAATAAAACTTAAAAAAATAAAGAAAACCTGCGTATCCTGCACATGGACCCCTGAACTTAAATAAAACT
>NW_012104499.1:2877455-2894132 GCF_000951045.1 Mandrillus leucophaeus
GGAGGGAGGGAGGAAGGAAGAAAGGAAGGAAGGAAAACTGATTTGCCTTGGTCCTGTTCTTAGGGCCAAGTCATTTAGGTTTTTTCCCCATTAAGTATGATGTTAACTATGGAGTTGTTTTACACGTGTTTCTTCCCGTTAACAATTTATTGTCTCTCAATTCCAGATTTATCCCTCTGAGATGGCCCTATGATAATGGAGTAGAATATTATAAAAATTTCTCTTTTGCAACTGGCAGATGTTAAATTGTCAGTATAGTGCAATGATATGCTGGGTTTAACCTCTACCAACTAGCTATATTTAAATATTTGTTCCACTTGTCCTTGTAACTTTTTCTTTGTTTTCTGTCTACGTTTTGATAAAATATTTATTGTGAATTCCATTTTATGTTTATTTATTTTATTTTTCAAATAATGTTTGCCGTGGTGTTTACAATGTGTATTTCTTATTAATCGTACACTATGTGCTCATATTACTATACTACTTTATACTGCAAAGTAAAAAGTATACTACCAATTCTCTCCTTCCATTTTTGTGCTATTCTTTTTATTCATTTTATTTTTACATATAATATAAACATATAATGCATTGCTTCTGTTTTTGCTTTAGACAGTCAATTGTGTTTTTAAACAATTAGAAGTGATAAGAAAATTATGTTCTTTATAGTCATTCATACCATTTCTAGTGCCCTTCATTTAGGGTAGATGGAATTTCATGCCTGATGAATTTCCTTTTAACACTTCTTATAGTGCAGCTTGGCTGGCAGTTAATTCTCTAAAATTTTATTCCTAAAAAAATTTTATTTTATCCTCATTTCTACTGTTTCAAATTTACATACAGTAAAATTCATTATTGGTTTACAGTTTTAGCTGTCTTGACAAATGCATAGAGTCCTGTATACATGACCACAATCGAGATATAGGACAGTTCCATAACTGCAAACCATTCCCTGTTGTGGCCCTTTTACAGTAAAACCCTGGGAATCACTAATCTGCTCTCAGTTCCTATAGATATGTCCTTTTCAGACCACCAGATAAGTGGAATATCATACCAATGATTTTACTGCCAATAATATTCCATTACATGAATGTTTCACAGTTTGTTAATCCATTACTGCTTGAAGGACATTTAGGTTGTTTAGAGTTATTAGTGATTAGGAATAAAGGTCCTGTAAATGATCACATGCAGGTTTGTGTATGAATGAGTTCTCTTTTTTTTATGAAAAAAATTTATTTTATTTTATTTTTTTATTATACTTTAAGTTCTAGAGTACATGTGCACAACGTGCAGGTTTGTTACATATGTAAACATGTGCCATGTTGGTGTGCTGCACCTGTTAACCCGTCATTTACATTAGGTATATCTCCTAATGCTATCCTTCCCCCCTCCCCCCTCCCCACAATAGGCCCTGGTGTGTGATGTTCCCCTTCCTGTGTCCAAGTGATCTCATTGTTCAATTCCCACCTATGAGTGAGAACAAAAATTGCTGGGTCATATGGAAAGTATATATTTAACTTTATAAGGAACTGCTAAATTGTTTTCCAAAGTGGCTATACAAGTTTGCATTTCTCATCATCAAGGCAAAAATATTACAGTTGCTCGATATCAGTGTCTTTACAAGCATTTGGATTTTCCATGTGTGTTTTTTTAGTTACTCTAATGAATATGAAGTGATACTTAATTGTGGTTTTAGTATGCGCTTCCACAATGACTAATAATGTTGGGTAAAGTTTCATGTGCTTATTAACCATCTGTACATCTTCTCTAGTGACTGGACATTTATATCCTTTGCCCTCTGTATTATTTGGTTATTTTCCTATCTTTGAGATTTAAGTTGTTTAAGAGGTGTTTTCATATTATGGATATATTTTGGTGTTTTATATTTTGACAAATACATGATTTACAAATATTTTCTTCGAATCTTCAGTTCATCATTTTATCCCCTTAAAAGTTAGTTTTCAGAGAGGGCACATTTTATGTTTGAGAATGTCTAATTTATGATTTTTGTTTTTGTGGCTTATGATTTGATTATCATATCTACTAATTATTTGCCTAAACTAAGGTCACAAAGATTTTCTCTTAGGTTTTATACTAGGAGTTTGGTAGTTCTTAACTTTGTGATGAGGTCTGTGTTGTGTTTAGAGTTAATTTTTTATGAAGTGTGGGGTATAGTTCATTTTTAAAATGTGTGGATGACCGAATCTTCCAGCATTGTTTGTTGTAAAGACTATCCTGCCGTAATTGAATTGCCTTTTCACCCTGTCACAAATTAGTTGGCTACGTTTGTTTAGGTATATTACTGGACTGTATAGTCTATTTTATAGTTCTGTATGCCTATGAATTTGCAAATGCCAGACTGCCTTGATTATTGTAATTTTATTGAAAGATTTATTGAAATATTTCCTCCAAATTGATTAGAATTTCTATAATCAGTTTGTCATCTATTTTTAAAAATCATGCTGGCAGTTCAATTGGGCTCATATTTAATCTATACATTAATTTGGGGAGACTTGTCCTCTTAACATTATTGAATTTTCCAATCTATGAACGATGGACATGGTCCTAGTTAGCCTTAATCTTAAATATACCTTGTGCCCCCTGACTCTCAAGAGTGGGATTGCACAGTGATTTTACCCCTCCCATGGTGGTTAGAGCTTTCTAATGGGATCAGCCCCTGCCTCTCCCCTAAGATAAATGGTGTTGTTATGATCCCCTCCTCTAGTCACAACGGGGCTACTTATGACTTGAAAACATCGGGTTTGCTGTCCTTTTCCCAAAAGCTTAAGGCTTCGATTCCCTAGTCGGGGATTAAGAAGGTTCCAGGTGTTCCTTTGTCCGTTTTCCTCGGCAGATGTTTCTCCCTTCCCCTACGTCTGTACCGTACAGAAGACTTTTTCAGATCTCCTTCCCTGGCTCTAATCTTTCTTTTGAGCTACCATCGTGCAAAAGAGCCTGTGAATGAATGAGGACAATTCCCTCTTCGTTCTGTGTCACCCAAGTGTTGTACATCACACTTGTCGTTCTTCATCTCTACCAAATGATTACCAAGTTCAGCAGAATTCTTTATAGTAACTTTACGGTGACATATGTCTATTATTCCCAGGCTCTGCCCCAGATAAGCAAGTGCATGTTTTCTATTTCCCCTTGAATGCTGTTTTCCTGTAGTTTTAACGTTAGTTGGGTGCTCTGAGATCTCAGCTATCCAGATGGGTAAAGGAGAAATTATAATTTTGTAGATTAACCAGCTTTTTCCTTTCATTCATTTGGGGGTTGACACTTTGTCCAGCTTTCTACATCCTAAGCAGTAGGTGATATATTCAATTATATTTTAAAGAAATTTTAAAAATGAAATATCTCACTGATGATTTTTATATGGATTACATGCTGAAATGGCAATATTATGGATATATGGGGTTAAATAAATTATATTATTAAAATAGAGAAAAATAAGAACGGGACAAAAAGACATTTACCCATATATTTCCAATTTCTCAATCTTTTCACTTTTAATTGAAATTTTCCATATTCTTTGGCTTAAAGAGCTTCCTTCAGCTTTTTCTCTTTTGCAAGTCTGTTGGTCATAGATTTTCTATGCTTTATTTTCCTGACTATACATTCATTTCATCTTCACTTGTAAGGATATTTTTGGTAGAGAGATAATTAAAACATTTAAATATTTTATCCCATAGTCTTCTGGTTTGCATTGTTTCTGATGAACACTCAGCTATAGTTATTAAGGTTGTTTTTCTTTATATAATGCATCTTTTTTCTTTGGTTGCTTTAATTATTTTGATTTCTATTACTGATTTTCAGCAATTTGATTGTTATGTGTCCTGGTGCAGTTTTATTTTTAATTTATCCTGCTTGGGTTAGGTTTCTTGATCTTCCTGGATATGGGTTCATATTTTTTTCATCAACATTGAAACATTTATAACTTTATTTCTTGGAATGTTTTTCTCTGCCACTATACCTCATTTCTCTCCCACTGGCATATCAATAACAGATATATAGACTACCTGATACTTTCACACTATTCACTGAGTCTCTTTAGGCTTTATAGCTTTAATCTTTGTGCCTCAGTTTGAATAACTTTTACTGCTTTGTATTCATAATTAGATTTTCCGTCTACATTTCTAATCTTATGAAAGTCATTAATGAATTTTTAGTTTTTGGTATTCTGTTTTCATTTCTGAAATTTCTCTTTAAGTACTGTTTATATTTTCTTCATATGAATTGAGATTCCCTCATCATCGTGGTGATTAATCTTTAAAACTTTGACTACGTAATATTATTTCAATATCTTATGTACTAATTTCATAATTTGTCATTTTTTTCATTCTGTTTATATTATCTTTGTGCTGGTTATGAGATACATCTGTCCTGCTTTAGCATATATCTAAAAATTTTGGTCATGTACTGGGCATTATGAAATCTATATTGTTGACTGGATGTACTATTTGTTTATGTGTTGTTCTGGCAGGCAGTTAATCTACATGCAGATCTGTTTGGTTTATCTTTGGCTATAGGCGTTATTATGGTGGGTTTTAAGTACCCTTTGCTCTAATGTTTCATTAGTTCTGTTCCTCAGAGTCTACTCTTTCTGGAGTATATTCTGTATATCCAGGGTGTTTAATAAGATTTGCCACTTAAATTTAACAGGTTTAAAGTTATGTGAGCATTCGTAGATATTCAGTTCACAATTTCCAAGTAAATGATTTTCCTGGATGTTCCCCAGGAGTGTTTTGCTCAACCATGTGGAATCTCAGCCACAGGGATGTGCAACAGGGATAGTACTCAGCCAAATAATTGAGAAGACCCCAAAAGCATATTTCTGGATCTCTTTTCCTGCACAGCTCCCTTTTCTCTAGTACCTTGTATCACAATATCAACCAGCTTAATAGCATTGGATTTAACCTCTGCATCTCCAGTTCATTTCGTTCTACATACGGTGTTCTAGATTCCCCTCCCTTTGCTACAGTCCAAAAAAATTTACCCAGGCAGAATGTCTGGGAGGATATTTGGGTCACCTAATTTTTCTCTTATCAGGGATCACAATCATATGCTGCCTATTGTGCAACAATCGGTAACAGTTATCTTCTATAGCTCGTGCAGTGTTATAGCCATTTATGATAGCAAAACTAGGTCAGTGCCAGTTACTTCATTATGGAGTGAAAATACTAGCTCTAAGTTTAAGTTTCTGTAAGCAGTAAAGTTTATTTTTTTCAACCACTAATGGGTTTTCACATGTCTATTTCCAATACCTTAAAGGCATTTATTTTCTATGTAGAGGATGTCATTTTAAACATGTAATTATTTCCTGATTTTTAATTTCCTTATAATTTTAACAAGTTTGTGTTTGTAAATATTTTAGACAAACAAGAAGGAAATTCAGGAGAGTCAACTATTAACTTGTAGGATAGAGGAGGTTTCTTGGTAAGACAACTAATCAATAAGTTATCAGTATTGTTATTGTCATGCAGCTGAATCTGTGCACTGTAGACACTCAAGCAAAATTTAATTCACGTTTAATTATGGAGCATCTTTAAACAGAAAATATTACTGTTTTGTATTCCATAACTACATATAGTACTTTAGAAAAAAGAGCAATCAGAAAATCATACAATGTACTGATGATATTGCTGTACCCGCTCGTTGGAGCAAACTTCCATCAATACTCTCTGGAACTGCTGTGTCCAACTGGGGATAAGATTATAAAAAGAATCCATATAATTCTTGGTATCCTCATACAGAGATGAGCACATTACGCATCTTTTTCTACCAGTATAATTAAAAATAGACTCAACTGCAGAAAAATATTGATGTTTATTTTGTATATGAGAAACTAGAAATACGTCCTCCATTTTAGACATGCTGTATCTTCAGAACTGAATAGACCTTCAGTGACAAAATGGAACTGAGGACTAGTAGGAAGGTAAAATGTTTTATTATTTCATCTGGTCTATCTTGACTGAGGAAAATTCCTGAAAGTCTTCCAGAGTCATACAAAGTATATGAACATGGAATTCATGTAAATCTGGATTCAAATCTTGGCTCCAGGTTATATCTCTGGGCACAGTTAGCCTTTAAGCTTGAGTTCACTCATCTGGAAGAACATAACATCTAAATCATAAAAGTATTGTAAGGGTTATATAATGTTTGCAATGTCATGTATGTATACTTCTAAATGCATATTTTCAACATAATTTTCATAATCGTTTGAAAACATTTGATAATTGTAGCGTATGAATAATCACTGGGTCTGTTTCTATTGGCTGCATTTTCTCTTTACTACAGGTCTCATTTTATATTTTCACATTTTGTAACTTTTTAATTGTTTCACTTATTTTTTCTAAAAAGATTAGAGGATCGAATAATATATCTATAGTGTTGTATGTTGGATATTATATAAATATTATTTTAATGTATATCAGACAAGCATTATATATTATATAGTACACATTATATATATTATTAAATATATACTGTTTGCTACATGTATCATGTATTCAATATACAAACACACATACATACATTTGCACATTTTTTTTTTCTTGATTGTACGTGTCTCATCTACTTTTAGACAACTAGAGGAGGCAGCTGATCAGACTGAGCCAATCAGGAGTTGAGTGGGGCAGGTTTGCCACCTTAATCTTTTTAGAAAGTGCTTGATATTAAAGTACTGTAAGTCTGAGCCTAGCTCTTTTGTTTCAGAGCTAAAACCCAGAATTTCCATGTCACCACAGAGCTGATATATTTCGTTATATCAGAAATTAAATTAAGTGTAAATGTAGTTGTTTCTTTGGTTAAACGTAGTTCATCTCTCGCTTCTTATTCTACGAAGGTGAGGTCAGGATTTCCCCCCTAGTTGGGCCCTGCAAGTACATAATTAAAGACTCTAGGCTTCAGACCTGGGGCATCTCAGTTTTCCTAGATCTTGAAACTGAAAAATTATCAGAACTACTTGTTGCAAATGATTTATCTTTGCATTTCAGTTTCCTCCAGATTAAAAACCCACATTTCAGGCTATAGCTTAATCAGATATTTGGCTGGTTTCTTCTCTTCCTGGCTATTACTGCTTATCTCTGGCAGATTTTTCCCTCTGCCTGTCTGGCCCCAGTTTAGCAATTTTTCCAAAGGCATTCAAGAACACTCTTTCCTTTGACAACTTAAGGAGGGGCCAATCCTCTGGAGTTTACCTAATTTATATGTATTTGTGTCTTAGCTCTCCAATGGCTTTAGAGAAAAAATGGATTATTTAGTGATTTTAAAATTATTATTATTTCAGCAGGAAATGAGAGGTCTGTCACATTTTTCTTCATTTAAGGGAATGAAAAACTTCCTTATATGTTTTTCTCCCTGGAAACTGTTTTCTCACAATCTTCAAAACATTCCGTTAAAAACGTTGACATGTGTTAACCCCGAATATCTGAGACAGGTCTCAATTTAATTTAGAAATTTTATTTTGCCAAGGTTGAGGACGTGTGTGTGATCCAGTCTCAAGAGGTCCTGACGATGTGTGCCCGAGGTGGTCAGAGCACAGTTTGGTTTTATACATTTTAGGGACACATGAAACCTCAATCAACATATGTAAGATAAACATTGATTTGGTACAGAAAGGTGGGACAACTCGAAGCAAATGCGCAACAACTCAAAGCAGGGAGGGTCTTCCAGGTCATAGGTAGGTAAGAGACAAATGGTTGTATTCTCCTAAGTTTCTGATTAGCCTCTCCAAAGGAGGCGATCAGATATGCATTGATCTCATTGAGCAGAGGGGTGACGGAATAGAGTGGGAGGCACGTTTGCCGTGAGTGAGCATTTCTCAGCTTGGCTTTTCCCTTTAGCTCAGTGATTTGGGGGCCCCAAGATTTATTTTTCTTTCACTCATGTGACCATTCAGATTTTTGAGATATTCAAATATTGGCCCTCATATTAACCATACAAATTAGAGTTATGCCTTTGCAAGACTTTCTTTTTAAAGGCAGATAAAGTCACTCAGTGTCTCCTAGATGTTTTCAGCAAAGGAGCTCAGGGGAGCTAATTTTGACCTTAAAAGGCAGAAGATTTTGCCTGCTTTGTTAAAAAAGTGACATTAACTTTCCACGCTCCTATCCCTACATTAGAAAACAAGTAAGACAGATGATATGAGCTTGTGCCTCAGTGGATCTTACATTTGTAATTAAAGTCCGCACTGGATGTCATTGTTTTTCTCAATAATATACTTTTAGAATGCCTTATTTCACTTTTGTTTCAGACTTATAAGGCTGATTTATCCAAGTGAATAATAATTCACTCTTAAATTTAAAATAACATATTATTATGTAAATAAATTAAATTTAAAATTATTATTACTATTCTAAAATAAATAAAAAGACATGTCACCTTGCCTTACCATTTGATAAGCAGTATCAGTGCACATATTGTGATCTTTTGAATTGAGTTCCAAGATGTCATTATTTTTCTAAGAGGATAATCTCTTTATTAAAATTACGATCTCTTCAGAGATTCAATAATGTTCATATTTGAATGTAAGAGGAACATTGGTCAAAATAAGGAAAATACAGGGATTCCATAGAATGTAGATGATGTATTTTACTCATAAAATATGGCTCAAATTGTTTAGCTTCTAGTTTATCCATAGTGTTCATGCCACATGCCCTAGGCTGTGCCTTATTTCAATCACAGCCCTGGGGGACAGTTCCAACTTCCCTTGCAGCTGTAGCATTTGGATTCAAGTGAATAAAAAAAAAAAAAAAAAGTATATATTTTTTCATTTTGACCTAGGGTCTCTTCTTCCAGGAAACTTATTTTGAAAGCACACTAGATAATGCAGATTTGAGGGTATGTTTGGGAGTATGTTAATGACCCTCAGAACAGCCTTCAACCCAAAGAGGATGGGATGTAAAATTCTGTAGCCTTATGGGATTAATACCATAGCCTTCCATTTTCCAGGTGGTAATTCTGGGTGGCATTCTTTACCCTTCTCAGTGACCCCATCTAAATTAAGCCCTCAGTAGCAAACCCAATAATGCATGTTTATATTAGCTTCACTTTTTTACCTGTCTCTTGCTTTCTCTCCTGATTTTTAGCATCACTCCTCAAATAAAATTCTTGTTATAAAATTTATGTCCTAGGCTCTGATTTTAAGGGAACCTAAACATGAGACTAACATTATAAAAGTGTAGAATTTAAATATCCACTCACCCTAATACAAGTCATATGCTATATACTAGCATCATTGAAATTTTATGTGTAACAAAGAGGAGTTTATATAAAATTTATGAATCTCATATACATATATAAGGCACAGGTTAATTTATTTAATACGTTTATTATTCTTGTGTGCCAGATACTGCACCATGGACTTGCATTTTGATATTATAGAAAAACTTAACACATGGGAAATGATTAAAAAATCTTAAATAATCTCTCAAGCAATAATTAAATAAGTTATAATAAATTGTTTTCTGAGGCCACTTTTATGGTTAGTACTTTATAATTTAGTAATTTGTGGGCAGGTGTTGTGTATATGTTTTTCTTGATCTGGATATTTTCTATTTGCCTGTATATCCACTCTCAACCCTTCTCCATTAAACTTTTTCTTTTCTTTTTCTTTCTTTCTTTTTTTTTTTGAGATGGAGTCTCGCCCTATCGCCCAGACTGGAGTGCAATGGCGTGATCTCAGCTCCCTGCAACCTCTGTCTCCCAGGTAAAAGCAATTCTCCTGCCTCAGCCTCCCAAGTAGCTTGAATTACAGGTGTGCACCACCACACCTTACTAAACTTTTTGTATTTTTAGTAGAGATAGAGTTTCACCATATTGGCCAGGCTGGCCTTGAACTCCTGACTTTGTGATCCTCCTGCCTCGGCCTCCCAAAGTGATGGGATTACAGGCATAATCTACCTCACCCAGCCCCATTAAGCTTTTTCTACTAAAATTTTGCCACGTATGGGCTACATCAAAGTGTTCCCTTTCTCTCTGGATTGAAGCTTATTTCTGCCTATACTTTTGTCAATAATCCCTTTGTAAACCAGCACTCTTCACATTACCCTTATTTCGAAGTATCTTCTGTTTCCCTTTGAGAGACTGACCTAAGGTATTCTTATTTATCTAAATATTTTGATGTTAGGACTTTTAGTCTACATTGCAAGACCGAATTTATTTATAAACCTACCCACTCACTCACACCAAACACAAAGACTGAGTATATTAAAAAACAACACAACGTAATCACTACCTTGGTTCAAGATATTATAATCGCTTGCTGTGATTACTGCAATAGGCTCCTAACTGGATATCTAATTGATTACCCTTGCCACTACATTCTATAATCAACTCTGCACCCAGAGTGAACCTGGTAGAACAGATTGTCCCAACTCTCCTCAAATATTCTCTAATGGGCCGGGCGCGGTGGCTCAAGCCTGTAATCCCAGCACTTTGGGAGGCCGAGACAGGCGGATCACGAGGTCAGGAGATCGAGACCATCCTGGCTAATACGGTGAAACCCCGTCTCTACTAAAAATACAAAAAACTAGCCGGGCGAGGTGGCAGGCGCCTGTAGTCCCAGCTACTCGGGAGGCTGAGGCAGGAGAATGGGGTAAACCCGGGAGGCGGAGCTTGCAGTGAGCTGAGATCCAGCCACTGCACTCCAGCCTGGGCGACAGAGCAAGACTCCATCTCAAAAAAAAAAAAAAAAATAAAAATATTCTCTAATGGTTCCTCATGAATAAGCATCAAAAACGTAGAATAGTGTGCAAGATCTCACAAAATCCATCTTCTCATCCCTTATGTCTTGCGCATTATCTACTTCTTTCCTCCTTACTCTGCTGCAGCTATGGTGATCCCCAACAACAGTGACCTTATTGCTATGTTGAAAACACATCAGCCAATCCTCAGTTCCAGGGCTTTTGCACTTCATATATCCCCTTCCAGGAACATTTTCCTCACCTATTTCTCCCTAACTTTATTAGTCCTCTGTTAAAAATTGACTTAAAACTGAGGCCTTTCTCATTCAATTTATAAAATAACACATACCGGCCAGGCACAGTGGCTCATGCCTGTAGTCCCAGCACTTTGGGAGGCCAAGGCAGGTGGATCACCTGAGGTCAGGAGGTTGAGATCAACCTGGCCAACATGGTGAAACCCCGTCTCTACTAAAAATACAAAAATTGGCTGGGCGTGGTGGTGGGCACCTGTAGTCCCAGCTACCCGGGAGGCTGAGGCAGGAGAATCACTTGTACCCGGGAGGCAAAGGTTGCAGTGAGCCGATATCATGCCACTGTGTTCCAGCCTAGGCAACAGAACGAGACTCTGTCTCAAAAAAAAAAGAAAAAGAAAAGAAAAAAAAAGTACCAAAATAAAAACAATTCTTCACTTTGCTTTAGTTATTCTCCATAACGTATGCTTTAATGTGACACAGGAGATAGTTATATGTTTTTGACATTGTCTGCACATCTCTGGTTTCTTATATTTTTACCATTTTTCTGTAAACCCTCATTGACAGCATCCTCTAACTTCAAAATACTAAGTTTAAAAGCAATACGAGGAACTACTCAGATTTATAAACCCAGGATGTCAGCAAGATGGCAGAATAGGAGATTCCACCCATTGCCCCCTCACAGAATCACCCATATAAGCAGCCATCCATGCATGACAATATCTTCTTCAGGGCTCTGGATTCCAGGCAAGAGATTGCAGCAATAGGGCAGAGCACCAAAATGAGAAAAAACCCACTGAAGAGGATAGGAAGGACAGTTTCACTCCATTGAAGTCACCTCTTCCACAAGTTGTCTCATTGCAGGGCTGAGAGAGATCTCCTTCCTCAGAGAGCTCCCCATGGGGAATAGAGAGTGAAGTGCACATTCAACTTTACCATGGACTCAGGTTCCAGGTCCAACCCAGTGGATTCCAACATTAGGCTGACCCGCGTGGATGTAAGTTTCAGGATCTCACCAGTGATCCCTGGAGTCAAAATAATATTTATGGACTTAGGGTCCAGGACTGTCCTAGTGCTAGGCTGTCCCCTTCAGTCCCAGGTTCCAGGTCCACTCCAGCAAGCTCCCTTGGATCAAGGCTCCAGGATTGGCCCAGCATCAGGAAACAGTGTGGACAACAGTTTGAACAAAAGTGTGAACAAATAGACCTAACACAAATGTACAGTATATTCCATCTAAAAAAAGCCAAAGCCACATTCTTCTCAAGTAGACATGGAACATTCCCCAGGATAGATCATATATTAGGCCATAAAACAAGTCTTAACATATTTAAGAAACTGAAATAATAGTAAGTATCTTTTCCAACCGTAGTGGCATAAAAGTAGAAATCTGTAACAGGAGTAAGTTAGAAAATTCGCAATATATGGAAATTTAAAAACAGAGATAAACAAACAGTGGATCAAGAAGAAATCAAAAACAAAATTTAAGTGTAGCATGATATAAATAAAATTGACAACACAGCATACTAAAACTTAGGGTATGCAGCAAAGGCAGTTCTAGGATAGAAGTTTATAGTGGTAAATGGCTAAATTAAGAAAAATCAAAGAACTCAAACAACCTAACTTTACAACTCAAGGAATTAGGAAAAAAATACACTCTAAGCTCAAAGATAACAGAGGAAGAAAATAATTTTAAAATGTGGTATATGCATGCAGCGACATATTGTTCAGCCTTAAAATCAAGAAAAACTGGCTGGGCACGGTAGCTTACACCTGTAATCCCAGCATTTTGGGAGGCTGAGGCGGGTAGATCACGAGGTCACGAGATCGAGACCATCCTGGCTAACATGGTGAAACTCCGTCTCTACTAAAAATACAAAAAGATTAGCCGGGCGTGGTGGCGGGCACCTGTAGTCCCAGCTACTGGGGAGGCTGAGGCAGGAGAATGGCGTGAACCCGGGAGGCGGAGCTTGCAGTGAGCCGAGATCAGGCCACTGCACTCCAGCCTGGGTGACAGAGCGAGACTCCGTCTCAAAAAAATAAATAAATAAATAAATACATAAATAAAAATAAAATTAAAAAAATGAAGAAAAACATAACATTTGTTACAACATGGATGCATCTTGATGACATTATGCTAAGTAAAATAGGCCAAACACAGAAAGGCTGTATAATCACATTTATATTTTGAATCTAAAATAGTCAAACTTATAAAAGTAGAGAGTAGGTGATTGCCAGAAGCTAGTGGGAGGGGAAAATGGAGAGATGTTAGTCAAAGGATACAATGTTTCAGTTATACAAGATAAATACACTCTGGGGATCTACTATACAGTCTAGTGCTTACAGCAAACAATACTGTATCCTATATTTACAATTTTCTAAAAGATGCTATGCTAAGTGTTCTTACCACAAAAAAAAAAAAACAAAAACCAAACTTTAAAAAAGAGTTGGAAGGAAATTCTGAGAGGTGATAAGTACCTCTGCCGTCTTGGTTGTGGTGATAGTTTGATGGGTGTATTTTTATCCCTAAACTCATTGAAACATATCTATATATATATATATATATATATATGTGTGTGTGTGTGTGTGTATATATATACACACACATATATATGTGTATATATATATTTTTTTTCAACATGTACAGCTTTAACAAATAAAATTAAGCCAGAATTGTGTATGGGGGCTGAAGAACATTCTGTTGATGTACTTTAACTGATTACAAGTTAAATTATGGTTCCTATATGTAAAAGGGTTCTGGGGTTTAATGCACACACAGAGAAAGGTGATGAGAGGTCAGAACTATACAGGGAACAGAGCTGAAATAATGTCTGTCCCATCTTTATAAAAGCTAGAATCCATAAAGCAGTGTCTTATCCATTAATCTGGAAATGGAAGATCTCTGCTCACTGGCCTGAGAAATTATTACTGATACTATCTGATCACAAAGCACTGCAGGAGAAAAAGTATAACCTATTATAAATAAAATTTCAAGAAAAATGCTGAGGTTTGATTAGGAACTACTGTTGCTGGTCATGTGGAATAGCTGAAAACAGACTTCATCTCCCACTGTAACAAGAAAGCTAGAGGGTGTTTTAAAGCAGCCTTAAGATTTCATTACCACCCCTCTCAAATGCACAATTTCAAATCCATTTTTATATCTTAGGGTTTCTTGATGGTTTTTAAATTCTCAATATTGCAAGATGGCAACAGATGATAAAATTAAGAAATACCTTTGTATCAAAGATCAAATCAAAGGCACTGCCAGGGGAAAGTGTTTGAAAGATGAAACCAAGAGTGTGTCTGTAAATCCTTTTGTTAAGACCTCAGATAAATCAAATGGAATTTGTCAAAGTGCTATTTAGTCACACAAGAGATTCCTCATACAGATTAAGCCTGGGCTTCATAGATCCTCTCAATAAAATAATAGCCAATCTTGGAAGCTTTGGGGTATTATCCCTCAGCCACCTTAGCAGAAGCCCAAGGTTGAGGAAGACTTGTTTCAAAGAGGTTTGTGGGTTGGCTTTTGTCTAATGGAGTGAACTTTGAGAAGACTCAAGGATGCCCATGAGGTTCTTAAAAGAAATAGATACAAAGAAATATCACAAGACTGGAAAGAATGAGGAGGGGCCTGTGAACCTTCAGAAGTGTATTGCGTGAAACAGGTTGAGAGAAATGTTAAAAAATAAATATATGTTACCTTTCATGAAAAAGAAGACAGGATTCAGAGGGCAAAATCAATAGACCAGAGGGTAGAACTGAGAACTACAAAGAGCCATCCCACGTCTTGAGACCTAAAAAACAAGGATCTCCCAACACTTGCCTTTCTGAATTGAAAATATATATATATGTATATATATAAGATATATATGTATAAAATTAAGAAATACCTTTTTATCAAAGATCAAATCAAAGGCACTGCCAGGGGAAAGTGTTTGAAAGATGAAACATATATACATATATGTATATATGATATATAAGATGATATATCTTATATATAAGATATATATGTATATTATATATGTATATATGTATATATACTTATATATACATACTTATACATATATACATATGTCTTATATACATATATATCTTATATGTACATATATATCATATATACATACACATATATACTATCTGTATGTATATGGGAGTGCCTCCTTTATTATTCCTATTTTCCTCCTTTTGATAAAAATGTGTATAGTCGTCATCATAGATCTGTTTCTGCTTTGTATGTTAGTGGGCGTTCGGGGCAGACACTTGTTTCTTTAGTTTCACAAGTTCACAGGTGGAAGAAAATTATGTCCCAGGCATTTCTTAAAGATCTATACCCTAAGAGCCTCATCCACATATGACTTAATTAAGATAATATAATTCTGAACTTTGACCTGATGGTATAATAGGGTGAGTATTTTCAGGTCCTTCGTAAGACCTGAGTTATTATAACTGTATTCCACATACTAGAAAAGTTAGAGACATGGAAGATATAAAAATACCTAAATCAAACTTCGAGAGATGAAAACTATAACTTCTGAGATATAAATGCATTAGGTAGGATTCATGATGTTACATGACAAAATCAAATCTTAGTGAACATGGAAACACAGCAATAGAAACTAGAAAACAAGAAATATAGAAACAAAAAAGGATCCCTATCACCCATCCAATCAAAAGAGCATCAGTGGGCTGTGAGATAATTTCAAGAAGCCTAATATAGGAGTTAGTAGAGTTCCTGAAAGGGGATCTCAAATATGTGTGAGTAAATATTGGATGAAACTTTTTCAAACTGCACCAAAACTATATACCTACATACTCAAAAAGCTGAACACAACTAAGACACAAGAAACATGAACAAAACTATACCATTGCACATTAAAATAAAGTTGTTCAAAAGCAGTGAAAAAGAAAAATGTTTAAATAAATCAGAGTAAAAAGACACATTGTATACAGAAGAGTAAAGATAAGGAAGAAAGGACATTTCTCGTTGGAAAAAAAGCAAGTGAGAGACAGTGGAGCAACATTTTCAAATTACTAAAAGAAAAAAAAATCCCTGTAAACCTTGAAATTATTTCTAATGATTAGAATGTGGCAGAAGCAATGGGATATAACTCCCAGAATTAGGCTGTTAGAAATATGTGGCTTCTGTCTTGGACATACTCACCCTGTCCTAGATCTCTTACCCTGGGGAAATCTAGTTGACCTATCATGAGAAAATCTTGTGAAGAGACCCATATTGTAAGAAACAGAGGCCCATACATACTGTAAGAAACAGGCCCATAAATAATCATGTAAATAACCTTGGAAACAGACACTCCCTTTCCCCATCAATAAGCCTCAAGTCACAGATACCCAAGAGGGCTTTGCTTGATTCCTGGCCCATAAAAATTAAAATAGTAAATATTTGTTGATTTAAATGACTAGGGTTTTTATTTGTTTTTTTTTTTTTTTTTTGACAGTCTCACTCTGTCGCCCAGGCTGGAATGCAGTGGCGTGATCTCAGCTCACTACAACCTCTGCTGCCCAGTTTCAAGCGATTCTCCCGCCTCAGCCACCCAAGTAGCTGGGATTGTAGTTGCCTGCCACCATGCTCAGCTAATTTTTATATTGTTAGTAGAGACGGGGTTTCACCATCTTAGCCAGGCTGATCTTCAACTCCTGACCTCGTAATCCACCCGCCTTGGCTTTCCAAAGTGCTGGGATTACAGGCGTGAGCCACCGTGCCTGGCTGCTAGGGTTTTTTTTTTTTT
>NW_012104499.1:2895862-2901196 GCF_000951045.1 Mandrillus leucophaeus
AAATTAAGAAATACCTTTTTATCAAAGATCAAATCAAAGGCACTGCCAGGGGAAAGTGTTTGAAAGATGAAACATATATACATATATGTATATATGATATATAAGATGATATATCTTATATATAAGATATATATGTATATTATATATGTATATATGTATATATACTTATATATACATACTTATACATATATACATATGTCTTATATACATATATATCTTATATGTACATATATATCATATATACATACACATATATACTATCTGTATGTATATGGGAGTGCCTCCTTTATTATTCCTATTTTCCTCCTTTTGATAAAAATGTGTATAGTCGTCATCATAGATCTGTTTCTGCTTTGTATGTTAGTGGGCGTTCGGGGCAGACACTTGTTTCTTTAGTTTCACAAGTTCACAGGTGGAAGAAAATTATGTCCCAGGCATTTCTTAAAGATCTATACCCTAAGAGCCTCATCCACATATGACTTAATTAAGATAATATAATTCTGAACTTTGACCTGATGGTATAATAGGGTGAGTATTTTCAGGTCCTTCGTAAGACCTGAGTTATTATAACTGTATTCCACATACTAGAAAAGTTAGAGACATGGAAGATATAAAAATACCTAAATCAAACTTCGAGAGATGAAAACTATAACTTCTGAGATATAAATGCATTAGGTAGGATTCATGATGTTACATGACAAAATCAAATCTTAGTGAACATGGAAACACAGCAATAGAAACTAGAAAACAAGAAATATAGAAACAAAAAAGGATCCCTATCACCCATCCAATCAAAAGAGCATCAGTGGGCTGTGAGATAATTTCAAGAAGCCTAATATAGGAGTTAGTAGAGTTCCTGAAAGGGGATCTCAAATATGTGTGAGTAAATATTGGATGAAACTTTTTCAAACTGCACCAAAACTATATACCTACATACTCAAAAAGCTGAACACAACTAAGACACAAGAAACATGAACAAAACTATACCATTGCACATTAAAATAAAGTTGTTCAAAAGCAGTGAAAAAGAAAAATGTTTAAATAAATCAGAGTAAAAAGACACATTGTATACAGAAGAGTAAAGATAAGGAAGAAAGGACATTTCTCGTTGGAAAAAAAGCAAGTGAGAGACAGTGGAGCAACATTTTCAAATTACTAAAAGAAAAAAAAATCCCTGTAAACCTTGAAATTATTTCTAATGATTAGAATGTGGCAGAAGCAATGGGATATAACTCCCAGAATTAGGCTGTTAGAAATATGTGGCTTCTGTCTTGGACATACTCACCCTGTCCTAGATCTCTTACCCTGGGGAAATCTAGTTGACCTATCATGAGAAAATCTTGTGAAGAGACCCATATTGTAAGAAACAGAGGCCCATACATACTGTAAGAAACAGGCCCATAAATAATCATGTAAATAACCTTGGAAACAGACACTCCCTTTCCCCATCAATAAGCCTCAAGTCACAGATACCCAAGAGGGCTTTGCTTGATTCCTGGCCCATAAAAATTAAAATAGTAAATATTTGTTGATTTAAATGACTAGGGTTTTTATTTGTTTTTTTTTTTTTTTTTTGACAGTCTCACTCTGTCGCCCAGGCTGGAATGCAGTGGCGTGATCTCAGCTCACTACAACCTCTGCTGCCCAGTTTCAAGCGATTCTCCCGCCTCAGCCACCCAAGTAGCTGGGATTGTAGTTGCCTGCCACCATGCTCAGCTAATTTTTATATTGTTAGTAGAGACGGGGTTTCACCATCTTAGCCAGGCTGATCTTCAACTCCTGACCTCGTAATCCACCCGCCTTGGCTTTCCAAAGTGCTGGGATTACAGGCGTGAGCCACCGTGCCTGGCTGCTAGGGTTTTTTTTTTTTTTAATGTATTTGTTATACAGCAATAGAAAAATAATACAGGCATTCAAGAAATAAAAGTTGTAAGTTATTTCTATCCTTAATCCTACAAGGGAAAGGAAAGAAGAAGTGCTCTTAACAAACTCAGTGTGAGCTAGAGCCATGGAAAATGGTAGCCTGACTTGACCTGTAATTAAAAGAGATCCAGTCATTGCCAAAACCTCAGCACAGAGGAAGGAAGGAAATGACCATTATTTCTTCCTCCCCTCCTATCTCCTGCTAGTGACACCCATTGTCTAAATCTAGTAATAGGCCAGTGGGACTGGTGTCCTAATGATACAGTTTTTAGGAACAGAACAAGGAAAAGAAGGACAGAGGATAGATATGGTGGGATAATAGCCAACAGTATTCACAATGCACTAAAACACAGATCTTTGTTCAAGTTGAAGATATTGTGGCCTCATTTTAGAGAAACTTGAAAAAACAGAAAGAAGAAATAGTATACTGCAAAACCACTTATTAAAGCCTGTGTTTCAACAAACTTGCTCCCTGTCAAACAATTTTAACTGCTTTTTATTTAAAAACAAGAAAAATAAAGGAGAAGTAGACTCTCATTGAATACTGAATGTCTCTATCTCGAAATCTACATTACAGAAGAGAAATGTTCAGAAATTAATATCTGTTTTTAAAAAGATTTTTAAAAGACTTTTAAAAGAGTATTCCCTAGTATGACAAGTGGAAAAGTCTTGAATTGCCTTTGTGACAAAGCATCTTTTGAATTTCAGAGACTGAGGCATTTCTGATTTAGCAATAGGAAGCATGTGATTTTTATCAAAATTTCAGAAAAGCCATTACTGAGTTTGCAAATAATTTGTCACACTAACCTGAAACAATGCGAGTACTCAACAAATTTTACAAATAATACCCTTTCTTTATTCTTTAAGGCTTTACTAATAATAGGAGAAAATGAGAAGATACAAGGGTCATGCAATAGAATTTGACAATAAATTTTGGCTGAGGGCCTATTATAATTATCAATGTCTGTTTTAACACAGGGCAAATTCAGTAGAGTGATGTAGGCATAGGCCTAAATATAGTTAGCTTGAAGGTAATTGGAATTAAAGAATATACCTAACACATGAAGGTGAATTTTTTTTTTTTAATAACTCTGGTTTTCCACAGGAAGAAAGATTGTGCAGAGCCTAAATAAGAAAGTAAACATTTTTGGTTTAGGAAAAGAACATTAAATGTTTTTAATATATAGGAAACAGACATTAGAGATAAAGAAGAAAGAGAAAACTGAAATGTCAACCCACTACATAGGTATAAAAGGATGAAATTCAGAGGAAAAGAGGAGATACTTATGAAAAAAGAAAGGAGACAAATATGCAATTCCATTGCTGCATATTTTTTGGTAGACATTCTGGAGACTAGCTTGGGCATAAGAGTGGAGAAAGAAAGCATTTACATAGATTCAAAGAAAATATTTTGCTGATTCATGAAACAAAAGGACAAATGGTCAAAGAGTGGAGGATAATAATAATAAATAATAGATTATATGTCTAATATAGATAGGTGAGAAACTACAGGGAGGAGGATAGGAAGAGGCTTCCTACGACAAAATGATGAGATCTAGTATAGGCAATCTGGAGTTAAAGTGTAAAATAACTGGAATGGTAAGCAGTTATGACATATAGCATAATGTATTAGAATTGAAGACTTTAGAGGATAAACAGTTCCAAGAGATTATAAGGGTTAGGGTGTGATCATATATTCTGGTGGATGAAATTTAGAGAAACAAATCATCCTCGGTGAAAACGAGTTCAAATAAGTGTAAAGCCAGGGTATTACATAAGCTTTCAACCTGGACATCGAATTCCTTGGATGACCGCAAATCTTGAGGCAGAAAAAAAGACTGTGAGTAAATTGCTCGTCTTCAATAGAGATGGAATAATGGCCAGAATGTTGGTAGGTGAACACAGCAAGAAGAAATATAGGATTGTATTGCCAGATGGTGCTATTCTCAAAGGAGAAATCTTGTTTATTCAACTAAAGAACTTTTATTGAGCTCTCACTCTATGACAAGGGTAGGCATTTGGGATCCAAATCTGTGTAAGATGTTCACTAAACTTTGAAGATCCTAGAAGATGAGTGACCAGGCTCTATTTTTTTTTTTTTTAAAAAAAGCTTATTTTGCACAAATATGGAAGAGAAAGAATTTGGATGCAGCAGCATAAAATTCCTACCTCATCTCCCAACTCCAAGTTAAAGTGTGAGAAAATAAATAATTTACACACAAAAGACAATCAGAGGAAGAAAACACACAAGAAACAAAGAACTACATTGTTCTGGAGGAAATCCAGGAATTGATCTGTGAGCAGGTGGAGAATGTAAAAGTTTCAGTAGGTGTTGCAGAGGATGCAAATGACTAACACCAGTGACCTGTGATTATAACATCTAATATATACGTGTCAACTACCATCAGCCACAATAATGTTGCATAACAAACAGCCATAAATCCTTGTGACATTTGAGTGTAAAAAGTAGAGGTTCATCTTCAAAGACTTTCCTCCCCATCTAATTAAGAATAAATAGTAACTTCTCTTAGAAGCAAAATTTATTCAAAGACCTGTGCTAACCTTCTTAAATATCTGCTAGCGGTAATAAAGAAATCAATGTACTTTACATGCTTAGCTCCCACAATTTAGCCTAAATATTTGTCCTGGCGTGCTCATCCTACTCCAAGCAAGTATTAGGTCATAGCCTATTCCTCTTCTTTATTTGAAGGTTTATCATCATTCCACAAGTTACTTCTCCTTCCTTTGTTCTCCTCTGCCTTTTTAAAAAGTTCTAAGTTGCTAGCCAGTCAGGACAAATACAGAATGTGAGGTCCCGTTCCAGCCAATGGAAACCGGACACAGCAGTAGGGTGGACGCATCAGGTTATAAATGACCCTGTCTCCTTTGTTCGGTGTAATCTCATGGCAAAACTGCTGGCAAATGTACCGTTTCTGCAGAAAGTATAAAAATGGCCTTGCTGAGAAATTAAATTTATGTTTAAGTGCTATTTCTTTATGGCACCAGGGAACAAGCATTTCAAACATGAGGATCATTTCATCAGCTCACTAATTTGCAGGGTTCATCGGTACTGAGATAGGCTTAGCTAATGTTAGGCTCACTCATACATCTGGGAGTCAGCTGGCTGTGGCGGATCTAGAATTTTGGGGGCAGAAATGACTCGAATTACTCAGCTGTGTTCCATGCATGTCATCCTTTATCAGGATATCGTGCACATGTTCTCATGACAGGAAATCCAGAGCAAGCACGTCAAATAGCAATTTTCAAGCCTCTGCTGGTGTCAAATTTGCAAACATCACATTGGCTAAAGCAAGTTGCAAGTCCAATCCCAAAGTCAAATGCAAAGGCTGAAAGGGCATTAAAAATGGGTTATCCTATTTCTCCACATCCTCTCCAGCACCTGTTGTTTCC
>NW_012104499.1:2902431-2932885 GCF_000951045.1 Mandrillus leucophaeus
ACTTGGACTCAGGAAGGGGAACATCACACACCAGGGCCTATCATGGGGAGGGGGAAGGAGGGAGGGATTGCATTGGGAGTTATACCTGATGCAAATGACGAGTTGATGGGTGCTGACGAGTTGATGGGTGCAGCACAGCAACATGGCACAAATATACATATGTAACAAACCTGCACGTTATGCACATGTACCCTAGAACTTAAAGTATAATAATAACAAAAAATGGGTTATCAGTTATCTTCTTTGGTTGAAGCCTGCTGTTAATAAAGTTGATTGGGCAGTTAAGTAACTTGTTCTACTGGTTCTCGCCTGCTGTGGATTCATACTGTGACCTTGGAAATTGGTTTTCCTGCTTTGGGTCTCATTCTTCTCTGGCAATACACACACACACACACGCAAACACACTCCATAGCAAATTTCATAAAGTTGTGTATGTGTGCGTATGTGTAATATGACTAAAATCTTGTGATCTCAGGAAGGGAGAATTAATCTAAAATTTGTCTATACAATGAAAACATATTTATAATAGATAGAATGTAAGGTATTTTAACTGGCAAGCAATAGGTGGCCAAATAAATGTCCTTAGTAGTCTTAAGCACTGTTATTGAAGTTTGTGTCATTTAGAAAGAAAAAGTAATTGAGTAAATAAATAGGTTTTGCTAGTTCCCTGTGGAGAAGTGATCTTCTAACAAATGGATCCTCTGGAAATAATAGCTATAAAGCCAAGATTAATTATTCCAAAATAACTACTTGAGCACTCTAGGGATTGAAGAGAGGCAAGAAGATCTTGGAGGAGAATCAAAACATAGAACAAGCTATTGGCATAAAATGAATTATCTGGTGTGTATGTGCTTGCGTGTGTATGCATGGTTTGCCTTGAGGGTGAATGTATTCAATAAAACTCAAAAAGAAATCTGTTTGGAGGAAGCAGAGGAAGGAGCCTGAGATAAGCAAGTTGCTGGATACCTTAGAGTAGAACCCTGGGGGATAGTACCAGAGAAGGTGAATACCTAAGTATGTGTTTAAACTCAAGTTTCTGGATGAATCCTGAACCACACACACCTCATGCAACCTAAAAGCCATTTGAAGCCATTGTTTAAAAATAAAACTAAACTGAGATCTGAGCCCAGGCATGACAGTTTGCAGTTTGAGTCTAACCAAGTTAATTGCACATTAATTAAAATATCAACAGTCTTCAAAATAAGAACAGAATGCTGTTTCCACATCACAGTAGGCACAATAAGGATAAAATACAAAATCACCTGACATCCCCAAATCAGGAAAATGTGATCTAGCCTCAGAGAAAACCCAGGTATTGGAATTATTACACAGGACTTTAAAGTAGCTATTGTAATTATGTTCAGTGAGTTAAAGGAAAATATATGAATAAAGAATGTAAATGTAGAAAATATCAGCAGAGAAAAATATAAAGAGAATCAAATATAAATTTATAACTGAAAAATATATCTGCAGTTTTAAAAAATTAATGGATTGACTTAATAGCAGCAAAGAAATGATAAAGGAACAAGTCAGTGAACATCAAGACAAAAATAAACAGAAATCATCTATCCCAAAGAAGATAGAGAGAAAAAATATTGAAAAAGTAAAGAAAGGTCAGAGAACTTCAGGGGAATTTCAAATGTTATAACATATGGGAAATTGGAGTCCCAAATGGAGAAGAGATATGAGGACAGAAAACATACATCTTCGAAGGAACAATGGTTAAAAACTTCCCAAATGTGGTAAAATACATACATTCACAGATTTGAGAAGTTCGATGGACTCTTAAGAGAATAAATTCATAAAATTCCATGTCTAGTCATATAACAGTGAAACAAAAGAGAAAGAGAAAGGAAATTGTAAAACTAACCACAAAGAAAAGATAAATTGTATTTAGGAAAATCGTGATTCAAATGCCTAAGTAGTGTTCATTGAAAACTCTGAAAGTCCAAGACTGCAATGACATAGTAAAAGTATAAAAGAAAAATAAGTCAACCTACAGTTATATATCAGATGAAAACATCCTTTAATAATGAAGTTAAAATAAAGACATTTTTAGATCATGTAAGCTAAGTGAATTTATTGCTACTATGCCATACTACAAGAAATGCTAAAGGAAGATCATCATGTTGAATAAATTGACTCTAGAGAGAAACGTGGAGCTTCACATATGAGGGAAGAGCATTAGAAATAATAAATATGTAGATACATGTAAGTTGATATTTTCCTTGTAATTTCTTTTAATAAAATGCACAACTGTTTAAATAAAAAATCATAACATTGTCCTGTGGGATTAATTATGTATGTAAATGTAATACCAATGACAATTATCATCATAATATATTGCACAATATGCACAATAAAGTTATAATATTTGCAACACTATGTGAGACAAAGAACCAGAATATATAATCATTACAACTCATTACAAGAATATAAACAACCTAAATGCAAATCAAAACCACAATGAGATACCATCTCACACCAGTTAGAATGGCGATCATTAAAAAGTCAGGAAACAACAGGTGCTGGAGAGGATATGGAGAAATAGGAACACTTTTACACTGTTGGTGGGATTGTAAACTAGTTCAACCATTATGGAAAACAGTATGGCGATTCCTCGGGGATCTAGAACTAGATGTACCATATGACCCAGCCATCCCATTACTGGGTATATACCCAAAGGATTATAAATCATGCTGCTATAAAGACACATGCACACATGTTTATTGCAGCACTATTCACAATAGCAAAGACTTGGAATCAACCCAAATGTCCATCAGTGACAGACTGGAAGTCTTTTTTTTATTGTGCTTTGATCTCATTACTTGTTATTGGTCTGTTCAGGTTTTATATTTCTTCCTGGTTCAATCTTGGTAGTTTCCATGAGTTTAGAATTTTTTTTTTTAAATTTTCTCTGGATTTTTCAAATTATTGTCATGTAGTTGCCCATAGTAGCCACTAATGATCCTTTGAGTTTCTGCAGTATCAACTGAATTGTCTTTTATTAAATCTCTGATTTTATTTGGATGTTCTCTTTTTTTTGTCAGTCTTGCTACAATTTTGTCAGTTTAGTTTTCCCAAATCCTAGTTTTTGTTTCATTGATATTTTCTATTATTATCTTCATTTTTATCTCATTTATTTTTACTCTGATATTTATTATTTTTTTCTTCTATTAATTTTGGGATTAGTTTGCTCTTGCATTGCTAGTTCTTTAAGATGCATGGTTAGGTTGTTTATTCAGTTTTCCTTCTTTTTTGTTGTAGACACTTAGAGCTATAAAATTCTCTTACTGCTTTTGCTGTACACCATAAGTTTTGGTAAGCTGTGTTTCCTTTAATATTTGTTTCCATAAATCTTCCAATTTTCTTCTGTTTTAAAATTTTTTTATTATACTTTAAGATCTGGGATACATGTGCAGAACGTGCAGGTTTGTTACATAGGGATACAGGTGCCATGCTTGTTTGCTGCACTCATCAACTTGTCATCTACATTAGGTATTTCTCCTAATGCTATCCCTCCCCTAGCCCCACAGGAAAATCCTATTTTGCAGTTTGCCTAATAGTACTGGTACAGGTGTTCAAGCAAGTTCAGTCATGGAAACTGTAGCAGAGACTCATAAGTTAAAATTTTAGCCATGTATCAAAAGGAAAGAGAACATTCACAGCCTGATGAGATTATAGAGGTTATTGCAAAGGGCTTTGCAGAAAAGGGCTATTGAGTGTAAAGGGGCAAATGCTCCCTGCTGACATTTACAGGATCCTTTGAAAATTAGGTGTGATTCTATGTTTAAAAGCATTTGTAACATGGCAGGCATGCAACTTAAAGAAGTTGGTGAATTTCAGAGCAAATCTGACTTTCTCAGAAACTCCTCCAAGAAATGGTGGTTGTTATAATAAGTTACAATAGTTGCCTTTTATTAAGCATCCACTATGTGACAGCTTATGATAGAGACTACAAGTGCTTATCCACATCTTGTATTCATCCTTTAACATGGTTATTATTTCTGTTGTGAGGAGTATTTAAATATTTTAATTATGAAGATGGTAGCTTATGCATTTATTTATTGCAATTATGCAATAAGCAAAACAATTGGCAAACACAGATAAATCACAATTCTCAACTTTACAAAGTTGCATCAACATTCAGCCCCTTCTTCATAGGTATCTATAATTAACAATCTGGTGTGTATTGTTTTAAAGCTTATTCTAGGCTTTTTCAGAAACAGATGTACTATAAAAATGCATTGTTTTTTAACATAAATGGGTAAGTATGAACATATTGATCTGTCACTTGTCTTAGCACTTAATAAAATGGGTGCCTTTCCATGACAGCACATGTGGTATATACACTCTAAAGCATGTACGTACCATAATTAACTAAATCATTCTCCTCCTGATAGACTAGTTGTTTCCCATTTGCTGCTATGATTAATAGAACTAAAAACAACATATTTAAACATGAATTATTGGACATCTATTTGTTTTTTCTCATAAGCAAAGCATATTAATGAGAAAATTTATTTTCTAAGACCTGTTCACACCCAGTCTTTAATCTGCAGAGTCACTGCAGTCCGGAAAAATTCTCACTCATTTCCCCTTCTTTGCAGCTACACACTCTCTTCCTCTGCTCCCTGGGATTCCTGGTCCATCTCAACTGCCAGTCATCAATCACCAACTCCACTCACTGGCATAGCCCCAGCCTCTATAGAGGGGGTCCACTGTACACAGAGGTAAAAAATACAAACCTCAAGGGGCATCAGGACAGCTTTCAGCCCTGGGACTTGGCAAGTTTACAATGGATCACGAGAGTAGTCAAGAGTGTTGTGCACCCAAAATAATGCAGCAGAGCCAGCTATGCTCTTACGGATAGAAAGCAGGGGGATTTTAAGGTAGGGTGAAATGTCACGCAGGGTGCTGATTAATTCCAGTAGAGCTGCTTACTCCAAACACTCTGTAACTTTTAACGGTAATGATGTAGAGATTTCTCAAGCTTATTCACAGAAGTTGTCCTGTACCAGTTCCATCACCACCCATATCCCTCATCATTTTTCCTTTTGGATCTTTCTCCTCGCTACACTGAACTCTGAATTCAGAACCTTGAGTGCCAGCTGGCCTTCAGCTGAATCATGGGGTTGATTTACCTTATACTGTTGTTATGGTAGTGAATAAGTCTCATAAGATCTGATGGTTTTATAAATGGGAGTTTCCCTGCACAAGCTTTCTTGCCTGCCGCCATGTAAGATGCAACTTTGCACCTCATTCGCTTTCCACCATGATTGTGAGGCCTCCCCAGCCATGTGGAACTGTGAATCAATTAAACCTCTTTCCTTTATAAATTACACTGTCTCAGTTATGTCTTTATTAGGACCATAAAAACAGACTTATACAATCATATACAAAAACTAACTCAAGCTGCATTAAAGATTAAAATGTAAGACTTCAAACTGCAAAAATCCTAGAAATAAACGTCGTAAATGCCCCTCTTGTCAATGGCTTTGGCAAATAATTTTTGGCTAAGTCTTCAAAAGAATTTGCAACAAAAACAAAAATAGACAAGTAGAACCTAACTAAGCTAAAGAGCTTCTGCACAGAAAAAGAAACTGTCAATAAAGTGAACAATTTACAGAATGAGAGAAAATATTTGCAAGCTGTGCATCTGAGAAAGGTCTAATATTCAGAAACTATGAGAAACTTAAACAGATTAATAAGCAAAAAACAAATAACCCCATTAAAAATGACAGGAACAGTTTTCAAAAGAAAACATATAAGTTACAAACAAACATATAAAAAATACTCATCATCACTAATCATCAGAGAAATGGAATTTAAAACAACAATGAGATACAACCATCACAAACCACTTAGGATTACTATTATTAAAAATTCAAAAATAATGAATGCTGGTGAGGCTGCAGAGAAAATGGAATGTTTATACACTGCTGGTGGGAGTGTAAATTAGTTCAGCCACGGTGGAAAGCAGTTTGGAGATTTTTCAAAGAACAAAGAGTTGAACTACCATTCAACTCAGAAATCTCATTATTGGGTATATACCTCAAAAAATAGATTGTATCAAAAAGGAACATGCACTTGTATGTTCATTGCTGCACTATTTACAATAGCAAAGACATGGAATCAAGCTTGGTGCCCATCAATGCTAGATGGGAAAAAGAAAATCTGGTATAGATATACTGTGTAATACTATGCACCCATAAAAATGAAATCATGTAATTTGCAGCAACATGGATAGAGGCGGAAACCATAATCCTAAGCAAACTAATGCAGGAACAGCAAACCACATACCACATATTTTCACTTATAAGTGGGAGCTAAACATTGACCACATATGGACATAAACGTGTGAACAATAGACACTGGAGGAGACTAGAGGAAGAAGGGATAGAAGAGGATATGGGTTGAAAAACTACCTATTGGGTACTATGCTCGCTATCTGAGTACAGTATAACCATGTAACAATGTACGTCCTATATCTAAAATAAAAGTTGAAATTAAAAAAATACATAAAAATGTTAATATTATTTACTACACTAATTAATCCATAAAATGTTAAGAGTAATCCAGTATAAAAGGACTATCTACCATCAAACCAATAGAAATATTATTACAGTTATTACCAGTGCATAAATACACAGGTTTCACTAATGTTTAATAATATTTGATTTCAGTTAGGGTCTCTTCCTTTCATCCTTCCATTTGGGCAGGCTGTTGGCTAATTGCTGCATATGCAGTGACTTGCCAGTATCCCGGAGGAGCCACATGTGCCATTTGGTGGTTGAAGTTATGTACATGTTCTCTTAGGGCAATTTTCTCTTACCAGTCTAGCGCCCCCAGAGGAAGGTCATATAGCAGTCAAACTCCGCCATTTTACCCCTTATGGTGCATGCCTAGAATTATTTGCTCAATTTCTAGATCTTATCAGAAAGTTATTGCCCACAAGCTCAAGATGTTTCCTGCTTGTTCAGAAATTTTTCCCTCCATGGTGCCAGCCATGACCATCTATTATTCCTGAAGAAGCTGCCTGACAATTGCATGACAGTTTCCTGACTGTTGCCTGACATTCTTTGGGGCCCTATTCTGCCCTGCTCATATCTGCCTATCTACCTACTCTAACATTCCCTTCTCAAGATTTTTGAAACTCAATTATTGGGGACATTGGATGAAGGTCAGACTTCAATAGCTGCCTTCCACTGAAAGAAGTGCTGTAGTCATCCTGTGGGTCTCAGTCTCTTCCTGTCAGGACAGAATGGTTTCATGGGTTGGCAAAATTGGTATTTGACAAGATCCAGAGGAGGCAGTATAATTTTGACTGCATTTCAGTGGAGAGGTAAGTATCCTTGCATCATTAGGAGCTTGATTTAAATTTGTTGTATCCTGTAGGAGACAAATTTAACAAGTAAGTCAAAAGGCAGGGACCAAAAAAAGAAGTAGCAGTATGGAGACATCTGGTTCCAGAAAAGGGAAGAACCATGTGAAGGATGACAGAGAATATTTTACAGCATTCCAGATGAAATATGCTGAGAGATTTCCTTTGCCAAAATCATAAAGCCTCTTAGCATGACTGTATATTCTCTTTATACCTTCCTCTACTTGCCCACTAATGTTGATATAAGTGCAACAGAATTTACTGATTACAGCAAAGACTCCAGTCTGTCCTGCAAGGAGATAATCTGGAGCTAATTTGTTGTCTGTGACTACATTAGCTAGAAAATCTAGTAAAGAATTGAGTTTAGAGATTGCATTCCCAGTTCTCTGAGCCAAATATCCAATTTGTGTAGGTAAGTTCTGAAAGGTAACTTCATGATATGTGAATGTTCCCCATGGGGCAGCTAATCCTACTGCTGCCCCTAGCCCAGCTAGTATAAGACCAAGAGCTCTCTCTTGTCAGTAGTTCAAAATGTTATAGATTGTTACACCTAATCCTTGTGGCCTCAGGAGTCCTAGGCAACATTTCTTCATGTGTTAGGTGTTATGTATGCAAATAAGGAGGTTTGCAAGCGAGGGGATTGCATAAGTTCTTTGAGAACTTCCCTCATATTTCAGTATATTTTAAGTCCACATGAAAATACATAGCTGAGAGGGATACAGGCCCATGGGGAATATTGGTGTTGAACCAAGTGTAAGAATAAGCAATGCTACTGTGAAAAATACCCCAGTATTTGGGCTGCCTTCTGTTGAGGTAGCATTAGTTTGAAAGGAAAGAACACATTACTTATCTTTTCATTTGAAGAGAAATTTTAGATTCTTCAGTGGTTCGTAAGAATACTTAGGTGTTGGTCCTGTTATTGGTTCTTTGGAACCTTCCCAAGGTTATATTTGTTAATGATGGATTCAACTAGAGATGCCAGGAACATTGATAGCTATTGGAGTAGAAAGTAAGACAGTAAAAGGGCCTTTCCATAAGGGGGTTAACTGAGGTTTAGGGGATCCATCCATTTAGGTTTTAATAAGGACCTGGCTTCCTAGTGGGTAAAAGGGTTGGTTCTTATAAAGGTCTGGAGCCAATAATATTCTCTCTTTCCCTTTCTCTCTCTCTCTCTCTCTCTCTCTCTCTCTCTCTGTCTATATATATAGAGTTAATCCTAGGCATGAAATTCTGTTTTGGCTTTGGATACTTTGTACCTCCCTTTTTGCTAAGAAGTTTAAGGTTTGTACTGCATATTGCTGTGTGAGCTCTATAGAGGGGAAGCAGATGATATTAGGTCATCTACATACTGCAGGAGTTCTTATCCCTCAAGAGATATCTTGGTTACTTTTTTTTTTTTTTTTTTTTTGCCAGGGCTTGTCCTAATAAGTGTGGGCTATCTCTAAAACCCTGAGGTAGGATTGCTGGCTTTCCCAGGAGAAACTGGGCTATCAGGAGGAAGTATAAATTTACATATTGGGTAAATATTAAACAGGGACCCATTTTGGAAAGTGTATTCCTACTCAAAATGGATGTGAGGCATTTACATATTGCTAGGGACTGGTAGGAGAATAGTAATTGGTCTCATAAGCAATATAAAGGGGGCGTGAATTTTTTGAGGAAAGGGATACCACTTTGCCCACATTACCAAACAGGTGTCAGAGGAAAATAGCTCAGAGAAGGAGGTTAGAACAAAGTAAGCAGCTCTTGTATTTAAAAGGAAATTGGCAGTCCTACCTGCCACTTCCAGAGTTGCCATTGGCTCTGTTCCTTTAATGAAGATGTCAGATTTGGAAGCCTGCTAAGGTGGAGGGTCCCTTCCGTTCAAGACCATTATTGGATAGGAGTGCAAGTGGTATGTGTGTGTCGGGGGGCGGGGGGTGGTTCCTGGGTTAGTCCTTCTTTCAGTGGGCAAGCTCATGGCAGAGGGGGTAGGCCATGCAGGGCTTTCTCCCATTTGGTCCATTTGGACAATTCCTTCTCCAGTGGCCCTGTCTTCTGCACCAATGGCAGTTACCTGAGGGAGGTATAATATGGTTTGGATCTGTGTCCCCACCCAAATCTTATGTTCAATTATAATCATGTGTTGGATTTGGGGCCTGGTGGGAGGTGACTGGATCATGGGGGTGGTTTCTAATGGTTTAATACCATTTATCTGGGTGTTGTTCTCATGATATTGAGTTCTCACAAGATCTGGTTGTTTAAAAGTGTGTAGCACCTCCCCCACTTTCTCTTGCTCTGGCCATGTGAAGTGTTGTCTCCTGTTTTACTTTCCACCATGAGTAAGTTTCCTGAGGCCTCCCTAGAAGCCACTATGCTTCTTGTACAGCCTGGAGACATGTGAACCAATTAAACCTCTTTTCTTTATAAACTACCCAACCTCATGTACTTCTTTATAGCAATGTGAGAATGGACTATTACAAAGAGTGTCCTTAGAGCATCCTGGAAGGGGCTGGTGGGCTTGTAAAGCAGCCAATAGTTAAGCTTGCTACCTGTCCTTGTGTTACTCCCTCTCCTTAGCCCTGTCCTCATCCTGATTTCAATTATAAAAGACTGCAGAGTCTAATTTGAGGATTTCTGGCATGGGGCACTGGGTCTTAAACATAACTTCTGTAATCTTTCCTAATGTCTAGGGTGACTTGGATAAAGAAATGGTCCTTTAGAACTAGTTGTCACTCAGGGAATTCTAGTTTTACGTTCATATGCTTACTAAGGGTTTCCTGTGGCCTTTTGAGAAAAGGTATAGGATTTTCATTTGGCTCGCTCGTTGTTTATGGTGTGTAATTCAGTCTATAGGTTTGACCTTACCCCATTTAATTCCCTCTATCAGACACAGGATCATATTGTTCCTGGCCTATACTTCTGCTTTTTATTGTAGTCCCAATTGGAGTCCTGTTAGAGAACAGCTGTACCCCCTAGAGGTTAGTTGGCATTCACCAGGGGTAAGCCAACCCCACAGTGGATTGCTGCTTCACAGATGGTTTGCCTTTCCTCTTGTGATAGTGGTTGACCCAAGAGGATATTTATGTCCTTCCAAAATAATGTGAATGTAAGGGTTAATTTTTGGAAGCCCTCTATGAGCCTCGTGAGGTGTAACCTGAGAACTTTCTTAGGTTTTTCCTAACTTGCAAAAGGTCCTGCATGGGAAAGGGGATCTGAACCTAGGTGGGTCTGATTGGCTCACTTACTTAGTGTAATAGGTAGAGTTTGGAGGGAGAACTAAGGGACCTAGTGTAGAGTAGGGTCTATTCTAAATGTCTGAGAGTGGGATAAATAGGGGAAAAAGGTAGGGGTAGCTGTTGCTCTCTCTCTTTGGACTCTGGAAAAGGAGGCTAAAGGGAGTAGGGCAGTATCCAAGGCCTCCTAATGGAGGGCCCTAGAACCGGCAGCTAAAAATAGCTAGGATAGTGGGGTTTGCCTTACAAGCTTTACAAGGATTAGAGTCTTCTCTCCAGGCCATGATGGTTGGTAAGTAGGGAATTTCTGACTGTTTGCCCTAATGGCGGCAGAAAAGGTTCCACTGGAGAATAGCCTTAAAATTTGTATTTTCATTCTCTGGTCAGACATTTTCTGGTTCTGCAAAGGAGAATTAGCTTTTTATTTCATTTTAGGGTTTGGGGGTTTAATTTATATCAATATTTAAGGAGGTATCTAAGAGGTGAGTCCTGAGGTATGGAGGCATGATTACCCATCTGTAAAAGAGAACAGAGAAGAGGATGGAAGAATAAATGTCTTTTCTTGTTTTCCTTATACTTTAGACCAGAGTGAATATGGCATCGCTCATTCATCCTTGGGTTCCAGAATGAACCAGTGCTAACTGGGTATCTCTAACCCTGGTCTTACACTGTCCTTCCAGGACCAGCCTTCATCTCTGTCTTAATGATAAACTGTTCTGTATCTATGGCCTCTGGTTGGCCTGTACATTTGACTTCATGATCTTATGGTGACCCTCATTTGGAGCATTCCAGCAATAAAGTGGTTTTCCATTCTTTCATATTCCCATTACCCATGTCCCTATAGGTAGGTGAGTACCTTATCCCCAACCAGCCACTGTAAGGAAACTAGTCCTTCCTTTACTCGAACATAGCAATGCAAGTCCCAGTGCATATTAGGAATGGCATGTAGATGGCCAGATGAGTAGAGGAAAACCTGTATTTTAGTCCCCTAATTTAACCCCTCATGGTTTCCTGAGCATGTAAAACAAGTGTTTAAAAAGGCAGAGGAATTCCTCCGCAACTAGTGGGAATGAAAGACAATGAGAGAAATATTTATAGGCTTTTTTGCATTCACACAAACGGCAGCTCTTAGACCCAAGAATACAGTGTCTACTGGCTTTCTCAATGGAGAAGAGGAACAATCAGATGGCCAGGGAGTTTGGGAAGAAAGAACACGTAAGGTAGACAAAAAAATTGTCCCTCTTTCCAAAGTGGGGATAGCTCTAGAGGAGAAGTAGGAGTCACTTTTAATGGGCCACAGACAGATGCCCTGTGGAAGCAAACAAATTGCCTCAAGAGGCACTGGAAAACCCTTGGTCTTGGAATGTAGCACGAAATAAAAATGCATGATGGGTAATAAGGAATTGGTGGAGTTTGGGGTCCTCCAAGAGTTAACCAGAAGTTGCATAATATAAGAGTGAAAATAGAGAAGAGGCTGACTTTCCCTGAAGATGGACAGTGCAGCAAGAATGCAAGGCCATCTCAAAGTCCATAAAAAAGATGCAGAATAAGGTACAAATTTATTGGGGAGAAGCCAGTGTTAGTTAAGTAAATAAAAGTCTCCAGTCATTGCATGGTCTGACCTTAAGCCCTATACCCTTGTGAGCCTCCTGTCCAGGAGGCCCACAGTGACTTAGGTCTACTTATTGTAGACTCTGAAGTCCTCATATCTCTGCCTGTCACCCATCAGGATGAACTGAGAAATCATCTGGAGGAAGAAAAGTCACAGTAATTGAGGGGAACTGTGTTCTGGAGACTGGTCAGTGAGTAAGAGAGCAAGAGAAAGAAGGCTTTACATAAGCAGAGTTGGGTGCCTCCAGCTGAAGAGGGCAAGGCACAGACATGTCTTAGTGGGAAACAGGGATTTAAGTAATGGCACCAAATTTTGTTACAAGTCATGAGTCCAGGAGGCGTCCATACTCACTTTTACTTGTATTCTTGGAAAAAAGAATTCAGCCGAGAGACATCAGTAGATTTAAGGCAGAAGCAAAAGCTTATTGAAGCGAAGTAAAGTACACGAAGAAGGGAGCGATTGGGTGACTTGAAAGATTTGAGGGCCCCACCTGATTGTCGACTAGGTGCTCTTATAAAGTTACAATTTCCTGATTCTTCTCAGTCTCCTCCCCTCTTCCTTCCACTTGAGCAGGCTATTGGCTAATCATCATATGTGCAGTGACATGCCAGAATCAGGGAGGGGCCGTGTGGGCTGTTTCATAGTTGAAGTTATATGCATGCTCCCTTAGGGTAATATTCCCTTACCAGTGTAGAACCCCAGAAGAAAGTCATATACTGGTGAAACTGCTATTTTTTCTTTTACTGTGCATGTCTGGACATGTCTTCAGAGGAAGGTCATATACTAATCAAACTCTGCCATTTTGCCTCTTACTGCACATACCTTGACAGGTCCCCAGAGGAAGATTATATACCAGTCAAACTCTGCCAATTTGCTACTGACAGTACATGTCGACTGTACACTCCATTTTTCAGTTCTTTTAGAATAATTGTAGCCCAAAAGCTCAAGTTGTTTCCCCCTGTTGCCAGCCGCAGCCACTTATCATTCCTGAGGAGACCCCCTGACAATTGCCTGATAGGCACCTGACAGGCAGATGACATTCTTTGGAGCCTTATCCCACCCTGCTCATTTCTGCCTATCAACATACTTTAACAACATGGAACTTTATGGATGTTTCCCAACTAACTCAGGCAGCAGTCACAGGTTGAAAAAACTGTCAACCGAATTTCACAATATAATCTCTAGTGGAGAAGAACTCCCTTGGCCAGAACTGGAGGGTGAGTGGTAATTGTGTTGCAGCCACAAGCACAGGAGCTGGGTGCTCTGCCTGTACCAGCCAACTGGGAAGGGCATGGCCTGAAAGCCATGGTTGCTGTCTCTGCGGGGAATGTTTATGGTCCGGGGCAGTTGTGAGTTCTGAGCATAGGTGGCCTGGAACTTAGCTTACTGCCGTTAGCAAAAAACTGCAGGTGTGAGATCTGCCTTGCCAAGTGTGTGGGAGACTCCACTGACTCCCACAGAGGCCATGGCTTGCTCTGCATGTGGAGAGTCAGAGTGCATACCCGCCTTACCCAGCTCACACCTGGCTTTGCCCCTCCACCCACTCTGGTAGCTTTTAACACAAGAGCCAGAAACTTTTGGGAGCTTTATGGCGCCACCTTTCATTTGAGAAACCAGAGTACCTCCCTTGGGTCACACAGGCAAGCAAAAATCTCACCACTACTACTGCAACTGGTCCTCTATTGCAAGTGCTGCCTCCTGTCTGGAGGCCAAGCAACACAGTCCATTAAGGCATCTTCTGGTAGAATAAAATTGTGCCCAGGAAGGAGAAAACAGGTGCATGACCTCAGCTATCACCATTGCCTGCTCCACCCTGGCTGACCAAGAGGTCCTGGGTCTGTCCACATGACCTATTTATCACTACTACAAACTGGCATCTGAAAAAGCCAGAACACTAAAGCTGTCTATACCTAAGAAATCTCAAAGCCTACCTCATTCCCCTTCCACCCGTATCAGAGCTGGTGCTTGTACCTGCTACTGAGAGACTTGAGGACAGATCACATCTCTGGATCCATTGCAGACATTCCCTAGCACCAGCCTGGAGTGCGGCAGCCCCACCGAGTGGCTAGATCTACAGGAGCTACAGCACTCACAGTAGTCTGGCTCTCAGGGACCCTTACTCCTATGGGAAAAGGTAGTGCGCCACATCCAGAGAACATCCCATGGGAGGAAAAACCCAGATGGCGTGTCTTGAGTGCCAGATCTTTCTGCTGGTGGGAAGTTTCTTTAAGCAGAGGCACAGTTGCAGTGCTGGGCTCAGGAGGGAAAGTCTGCAGTTCTGCTACAACACTCAGGCAGCCCTGGTGCTCATTAAGGGTCTTGGAGAATTACCTGCTTTTCCCTTTTGCCCACCACTGAAGACACCTCTGAGGCTTTTCCCACAGGAGCTCAGGGTGGGAGCACCTCTAGGCAGCCTTTCGGGAACACTTCATGGTGACTGCACCCCCAGGAGAAGCACCCTCTAGCTACAGGTTTGAATCAGAGGTGGAGTCACAAGTTCTTTTTACTTGGAACATCAGTCTTCCTGCAGATGAAAAGAGGTGCCTGTCTGATCTGGAGATCCATAAAACTGGGTCAAGAATGTGTTTGGGTGAGGTGGATCTGGCCCTCCCTCTAATCAGATCTCAGTGTGTTTCCTTGAGGGCTTCCTTAGCCACCACTGTCAAGGCTGGGATCTCTGCCCACCAATGAGTATTGCATTTATGCACTTGCTTTAGCCACAACTGTTTTACATCTGTGGATACCTCGCCTATCGGCATGAAACCTGAACCATTCAACCCAGTAAATAAAATACTGGGGAGAAATGAATAAATAAAAAATGCATACAATAGGGGAATGAGATAAACTTCAAGAGACTTCTGTCATTCCAACCCTACAGGAGATAGTGAACTTTCTCACACACTGAATACATTGCTACAACAACCAGCATCTAAGAATGCCACCATACAAGGACTCTATAACCAAGGATCCCATACGGAGCCTTCACCCCTGAAAACATGAAGAGCCAAATTAGGCTTCAATAAACTACAATATTAAAGTCACATCCTTTTTTTTTTTTTTTTTTTTTTTTTTTTTTTTTTTTTTTGAGACAGAGTCTCGCTCTGTCCCCGAAGCTGGAGTGCAGTGGCGCGATCTCGGCTCACTGCAAGCTCCGCCTCCGGTTTACGCCATTCTCCTGCCTCAGCCTCCCGAGAAGCTGGGACTACAGGCGCCCGCCACCGCGCCTGGCTAGTTTTTTTTTTTGTATTTTTAGTAGAGACGGGGTTTCACCGTGGTCTCGATCTCCTGACCTTGTGATCTGCCCGCCTCGGCCTCCCAAAGTGCTGGGATTACAGGCGTGAGCCACCGCGCCAGGCCCTAAAGTCACATCCTTAAGAGTGAAAATAAATGTAAAGAAACATAATCAAATAAAAAATAAATTCAAGAATAATTAGAAGAGAGAGTCTACCCAAATGAGAAAAAAGAAAAAAAACAGAAAAATAATTCTGGCAATATGACAAAACAGAGCTCCTTAACACCTCCAAAAGATTACAGAGTCCTCCAGAAATAGATCCAAACCCAGATGAAATCTTGGAAATACCAGATAAAAATTTCAAAAGGTTGATTATTAAGCTACTCAAGGAGATACTAGAGCAAAGTGAAAACCAACATAAAGAAATTTTAAAAGTAACAATTCAGGGTATGAGTAAAATATTTTCTAAACAGGTAACTAAACTAAACAGGTAATAATCATTGTAATAAACTTATATGCACCTTATTACACAGTTTTAAAATAGAAAAGAAAATTACCTGGTAGAAGTAGAAGAAAACTCAAAAGCAGTATCTACAGTTCTAGCAGAAGACTTGAGCACATCTCTCTCAGGTTTCAAAAATACCCACAGTAAACGTGGAAAACAAAAATATGCGAATAACACAATTAGTAATTTTGATGAAACAGAATTATTTTCCTAGAACACAGATGATATAAATGTGTATATGTGTTTATGTCTGTGTGTGTGTATATATATTTATATGTGTATGCATGTATTGTATACATAGAGACACATATATACAAATAGACATTTATATATTTTTTTAAAAAATTTATATATAAATTAATATAAATTAATGACATATTGAGCCATGTATTCCAAGAAATATAAATTATATGAACAACATTCTTTCAATAAATCCAGAAAAGAATTTAGCCCAAAATATTCTTTTATATTTAAAAAAAAAACCTTTCTATATTCTAGATACTTCAGAATTTTCAAGTAAATACATCTTAATAAGTGTAGCATATATCAAAACTTTTGTACTGCTAATACTCTTTCCTTTTTGAGCTGGAGGGTGCACAACTTTCATTTCATTATTGTTCTTCAAAGAGTACATGTACGTTATATACACTTTTTTTTTCCATGTTTACTTCACAGTTATTTTAAGGGAAATGGAAGCCAAAGAGGCTAACAAAAGTCTGAGTTATGTTGAACTAGTTTCACATAAATGGATAATTTTATTAAGAAATTTTGCATTATATAAAACATTTTATGATTATTTTGTATTCATTTTATATTTGCTCTATTAAGAAATTCTATGTAACTTTAAACATTTAAGTCTAAAGAATTTCTCTTTTTAGTCCTAACACATGCACATTATTAATTTACTCTTTAGGATTTCAAAGTCAGTTGCATTACAATAATAACTATCTTAAGTTTATCAGGTTTTATATGTGAAAAGTTGTTATTACCATTTCCTGTCTCGTATATGTCACTGGAAGTTTTCAAGTTTTGAATGGAACTAAGGCTTCTCCTACTTGGCCTGTGTAAGATGTTGAGGCAGTTTTTTGTTTTTGTTTTTGTTTTGTTTTGTTTTGTTTTGAGATGGAGTCTAGCTCTGTCACCCAGGCTGGAGTGCATTGGTGTGATCTCGGGTCACTGGAACTTCCTCCTCCCAGCTTCAAGCGATTCTTCTGCCTCAGCCTCCCAAGTAGCTGGGATTACAGGCATGCACCACCATGCCCAGTTCTTTTTTTTTTTTTTTTTACAGACAGGGTTTCGCTGTTTGTGTCAGCCTGGTCTCGAACTCCTGACCTCAGGTGATCTGCCTGCCTCGGCCTCCCAAAGTGCTGGGCCTACAGTGTGAGCCACTGCGCTTGGCTGAGGTAAAATTTTTTCCTAGAAGAATTTCTCTGTGAATCTTGGGAAAAGGTTATAATTGAAGTCACTACCTATCGATAAGCATGCACAATATAATTTTATTTGCTATATTAATTTCAAGCACAAATGTAATCCTAGGCACCAACTTAAAAAGCAAAACAAAAATGGTTACAAAGAAGAAAACTTAACAGTTGCAATGCAAATAAAAAGACAATTATAAATCTAGTCAAACATACACAGCCACTTTGTGGCATATTATTACTGGAATTTTCTTTGTAGAGAGATTCTCATTTTTAATAAGACCATTGTGCTTCAATGTGTGGTTGTATCTTCATTGAATCTGTAACTAACTCACTGAGTGTCAAAAAGGTGACATGTTCTGAGAATTCCAAAGATACAACTTAATTTTACTTTCATTCATTTTTGCCTTTTCCATCTGTTGCTTCTTAGCTTAACTCTTGTTATTTCTCTTAACAATTCCCTTGACATTAAGTCTTTGAGATGTTCAAATCTAAATGGAAATATGGTAAAATACTCTGCTCTGTATCAAAGAACAAGTATATAATTTTGGATTTTCTTTGCAGTTTCCTTTTCATTTTCTAAGTGCATCTAATTTCTCAGGACCAGTCTTTAAGAAACAGTTGAGACAATTGCATTTAGCCCCAAAGAGCCCCAGTCTGTCTCTCCAGGTATCCCCTACTATATTTTAATAAGTTTTGTAAAAAGTTAGCTACCCTGGATGATATTGCATTTTTTCTCTATTTCCGAAATAATGGTATACTAGGAACACAGACGTCATTGAATTTATCTTTTTCCCAATACAAAATAAGTTGCAGCTGTGATTCCTTGCAATTTCTAGGAGAGTCAAGCGTGTTGGATGGTGTATGCTTTCCATTATAAATGCTACAGCTCTCGGGACACACTGTGCGAACGGTGTCATTATTTCATTTCTCCTTGGTCCATTTTGAGGGACCCTGCTGTTTAGGAGCCCATGGGGGAAATTATCTGTATTTTTTTGACAGAGCTTTAGATGGTTCATCTGGAGAATGATAACAGCAGGCAAGCAAAAGTGACTCACGATTACCACTAGGACTTATTCTTCTTACATGTGAGATTTAATCAGATGTAACAGGAAAGAAAGGGACATTCTCTTCCCTCTCCAATCCCTGTTGAGAAGATTCTTACCCTTAAATTCTTACCATTTGGAAGCAATAAAACATAATTTGGAAAAAAAATGATAAAATGAGATGGGCTTAGTGTTCCTACAGGGAAATTATGAGGACTTATTTTAAGGATATTTGAAATACATTCAAAGTCTTGGGGATGTTTTCTTAGGCCCCTTTATTTTCTTATAAACGTTGAAAGTTAAAACCATAACTATGGTTTTTTATCTGCTAACCCAGTGTTTGAATTTCTTTTACAACCACAACAAATTTTAACATATCTTCTGATTTTACTTTCCTATTAAAACACAAAAAGTCTTATTTATATTGAACCAAAATCTTGCTCCTTGCAACTTCCAACTATGGGTTCAAATTCATAACTCTGAAGTTATAAAATATAAACTGGTCATTACAGTCCTTCATTAAATACCATTTTGGTTTTCTATGTGATGTCATTGTGATGAAATATATTTCATTGAACCACAGAATTACATTTGTAAAAATTTACATTTTAAGATAATTGTAGATTCATATGCAGTTATAAGAAATAATTCAGAGAGATCCCATGTAATTTTAATCTGATATAATTCAATGGTAATATATTATATAACTACAGTACAATATCAACCAGGAAATTGAAAAAAATCTATTAAACTTACTCAGATTTCATCAATTTTTACATGCACTCATATGCTCTATTTTTTGTATGTTTGTATGTACTTCGTTCTATGCAAATTTTAACACATGGTAGTTTCGAGGATGAAATATAATTTCTGCCCAACTCTCATAAGTTTACAGTTGTGACGTATCCTTATAACAAAAAATAGATTAACAAGAGTTAAAACAAGCTAGTTTATTAAGTCATGCAGTGAACATCACACGAAAGAAACCCTGATGAAAGATAAATCAAGGCAGTAGCTTAGAATTCTGGCATATGTAGCATCTTCAACAAAAGACAATACATTTTAGATAAGTGACTGGGCAAAGGAAGAAGGTTTTTAGCTTCCCAAGATGGGAAACTGTGAGAAGGTAAACATATGGGTAGAAACCAATGAAATAAGGTTTGCTTGCAGATTCCTCTGGTGTCATCTCCGGGCTGGTAAGAGTTGTCTCAAGTAAAGGAGGATTTATTTCCTATCTCTAGGCAGAAAAGTAGAACATAGAGCTTTTACTCGATTCACTGTTTCTTAATTGCCTTTAACTCAAAAATAATTTTTATGTCAAAGAGGCATATTTTGAGATAATGTTAATTCTAGTTTCCTTTGATAGATTCATGTGATCACCACCATTGTTCCACCACAAGAATCTCTCTCTCCCTTGTACTATGCTTGTGTAGCCTCAGCAATCATCCTCCTCACCCCTGTCTCTGGGAAACCCCTGTCTCCATCTGTACAATTTTATCATTTCAAAAATGTTGTATAAATGGAGTCATACAGTATGTAATCTTTGAAATTGGCTTTTTTACATAGCATAATGTCCTTAATATTCATATGGTGTTTTGCTCTTGTTGCCCAGGCTAGAGTGCAATAGCATGATCTCAGCTCACTGAAACCTCTACCTCCCAGGTTCAAGTGATTCTGCTGCCGCAGCCTCCTGAGCAGCTGGGATTACAGGTACCTGCCACCAAGCCCGACTAATTATTGTATTTTAAATAGAGATGGGATTTCACCTTTTTGGCCAGGCTGGTCTCAAACTCCTGACCTCAGGTGATCCACCAGCCTCAGCCTCCCAAAGTGTTAGGATTACAGGCATGAGCCACCATGCCCACCCGGTAAAATCGTTCTTAATTGATGAGGTTATTTTAATAATTAAGTGCTGTATTATTTGTAAAAAAAAATACAAACACAAAAAGAAAAATAATGAAATCAGCTATTCTAAGTGATTTGTAGCTCACAAATTATTCTGGAACACAGCATAAGAACATAGACAATGAATTAAATAAATGAATAAAATGATTAAGTGTTAAGTATTAATAATAAGTAATACATATTAAATCAGTAGACTTGGAACATTCACCTTGGTGCTAGTTTAGGAACTGACTATATACTAATGCAGAAAACACATGCAATCAATATTTTTGTGACGATAAGGTTGTAATTGGGAGGAAGTACAGGAATAAATATGTGATTACACATTGCGAGTGCTGTGAAGGAAAGGGTTGGCTGCTGATATAGAGAATAGTTGTGTGGTTCTAATTTATTTGTTATTGCCGATCTGAGGAAGTTACATTTAAAATAATATGAAAGGAATGGAATTTATTAAGGCAAAAAGTATAGGGAAGGATATGAAAAGTAGCAGTCTCAGAAAAGAATGAATTAACTGTAATAATGAATGTTTAGAAGTATTTGATCATAATCTTTATCTTCATCCCCTTCTTAGCTAATGCTATATATATTTACTATACAGTAGGGCCTGTGCATTTAATCTTCTTAATAAGTATGTATGATAGATACTACTATTGTCTCTCTTATAAAATTAGACAATGGATGCCGGGCGTGGTGGCTCATGCCTGTAATTCCAGCATTTTGGGAGGCCAAGGTGGGTGGAACATTGAGATCAGGAATTTGAGACCAGCCTGAGTAACGTGGTGAAACCGTGTCTCTACTAAAAATACAAAAGTTAGCGTAACCTGGTGGTGCACGCCTGTAATCCCAGCTACTCGGGAGGCTGAGGTAGGAGAATCGCTTGAACCTGGGAGGCAGACGTTGCAGTGAGCTGAGATTGTGCCACTGCACTCCAGCCTGGGTGACAGAGCAAGACTCTATCTCGAAGAAACAAAAAGCAAACAAACACACAAAAAAATTAGACAATGGAGAACTAGAGAAGTTCTATTTAATAATGTGTAAGATGCTACCCACCTCCCAAAAAAGAAATCCCCCAATGATTCAATGCCTTAATTTGGGAGTATTGAAGAAGAAATGCCAGACACCCAGAGCTACTGTCATATTCTGCATTGTCACTGTCTGGGATGGACACTTGCAGGCAAACATTTCCTCTATTGCAATGTGGAAGTTTCAGAAGAAAAATTCAATGTCATGTAAACAATCCCAGGTAGGATAGTTATGATAGTGGGTATAGGCTTTGATCTACTCCATGATTCTGTGCATTGCCAAAGATATTGCCTGCTGTAAAAATCTCTGATTCTAACAGAACTTTCCGAAATGAAATATATAGCATTTCTTTCTTTATCTGCATGGCTGTTGAATTGCCTTAGTAATACACTTTGTGGTATACAATATGATTTATAGCTTTTGGGAAAAATGGTGACTCATGTTCAAATACATTGAGTAGCAATGATGACAGAATTTATCTGGATGCTAGCAGTGATCATGGGATTTTAGACTTTGAGGTTAATGATCATTTTATTTATTTTTAACAATTAAGATTTTCTTTAGGTACTAAAAATAAAAATGAAATAATTTTGTTACATTTCAAACATGTTGCTTATTACATAAATATATTTACTACTGTACTTAGTTTTATTATATTTTACTTAATTATTTATGATATTTGTTGGTTTGATTCTGTGAGTAGATAGTCACTGAACCATTTTCTTTTACTCCATGCATAAATTTGACATTGGGGTATCTTAAATGTATTATTTACTGTATTCTAAAATATTTGCTTATACATACTATAAATAAATTCATTTAAATTTATCTTATATTGATCTTGTTTTATGGCTTAGAGTCAATGTAAAGTATGTTTACAATATGGGCTCTAGGGTCAGATTAGATGCATTTGAGTCTTGATTCCACCACTAACTGGCTATGTGATATCAGGCAAGTTCATCTCACAAGGCCTCATTTTCCTCTTCTGCAAGCCAAGACCTAGCTAGTACCTACTCTGATCATTTAGAAAATTAATAAGATTCGATACATAAAACACTTTAGTAAAACATGTAGAATATTGGAAACATTTAATAAATATTTTATTTTCCTGTCACAATGACAGGAAGAGTATTGTAGTTAAAAAGATAGACCCTGGAGTGAGCCTGAGTGGGTCTGAATCCTGGCTTCAGGATACTAACTTGCTGCATAACCTTGAACAATTTTATTCTCCTAAGCTATCTTTTCCTTCTCCATAAAATGGGAGTAATAATGGTACTGCCTCATAAGGTTGCTGTGAGAATAAGTGATATAATTTATGTAAAGCTCTTAGCATGTTATCTATGTACATCAAAAAACATTAGATATTATCATAATTATATCAGTGAATGCTTTACCAGTATAAATCGAGACTATTTTCCACTAACATTTTTTTGGTGGCTATGTGCCAGTATTCACTTATATTAATATATTTCTTTTTGAGATATTTGTTTTTATAATTTTTGATTTGGTGGAAAAAATCTATGCATTCATGAAGTGTAATTTCCTACAGAATTCCTGTATAATATTTTTGAATTCTATTAGATAATTCCTTCATTCAAATTATTCTTTTCTAAGGAAACTTTAAAACTTACAATAAAGCATTCTAAAATTTTGCTTTCTTTTCCCCAAGTTCTCCTTGAATAATTTGGATGCATCTTACTTACGTACAGCAAATAAGTGATTTTTGTAAGCTTATACACATAGTAAATGGAGAATCCAATTTTAAGCCCAGTCAATCTGACGATCATTATATTTATAATTTATGAAGTTTTTATAGGAAATAAAAATCAAGCTGTGCCTTAAAAGTATAGCACAACTTGACAGAAGTCACTGAGAAACAAGAGAGTAAAGCTTGAGCAAGGTCACTGATACAGTTTGGATTTGCATTCCTGCCTGAAACTCATGTTGAATTGTAAACCCCAGCATTGGTGGTGGGGCCTTGTTGAAGGTGATTGGATCATGGTGGTGTATTTCCCCCTTTGGTGCTGTTATCTAATAGAGTTCTCAGGAGATCCAGTTGTTTAAAAGTGTGTGGCATATACACCTCCTCTCTCTTCCTCCTCTTCTGGCCATGATTGAAAGTTTCCTGCTTCCCCCTTCCCCTTCTGCCATGATTAAAAGTTTCCTGAGGCCTTTTCAGAAGCCGTCATGCTTCCTGTAGAACCTGCAGAATCATGAGTCAATAAAGCCTCTTTTCTTTATAAATTACCCACTCTGAGTCATTTCTGTGTACCAGTGCAAGAATGAACTGCTAGAATCACCGAAGTGAGAGTGTTAAAGCTGATTCATAAGGAAAACCAACATACGTGTTTAGATAGAAGCATACTGCATTGGAAGATGTAAAATGAGCTAAACCTAAAAAGGTAGGCTCGGGCAAAATAGAAAAATTCCTTGAATGCAAGATTGAAGAGTTTTTCTTGAAGTTTTTCAAAAAGAGGAAGGTTATCATCTACCTGTTGTTAAAGAAAAGGGTCTCTGATGTTGTACAATAGCTAGATTAATGAGGAGGGAGGAGGTTTCTGAAGACAAAGAGGTCATTTTGGAGATTTTACCAAGAGTTTAGGTCGCAGTTATTAATATCAGGAAATAGGGCATTGCATGACATAGAAAATGGAAATGAGGCGATAGTGCAATCAATTCTACAGAAAAAGAAGAGATAAAATATGGTATAAAAAGATGGAAAAGAAAGGAGAAAAAGATGTAAAAGAAGGAGAAAAAGATGTAAAAGAAAATAAATTTGAAGGTTAATTTTGGGCAAAGAACTTTGTAAATTTAAGAACTTCATAAATTTAACTTTGTAAATGAACTTTGTTCATTTAAGTGAACACAATGATCTTATTTTTATTTAATGTTCTTTAACTTTTAAGTTTAGGGGTTCATGTGCAGGTTTGTTATATAGGTGAAATTGTGTCATGGGGGTTTGCTGTACAGAATATTTCATCACTCAGGTGCTAAACCTAGTACCAGTTGTTTTTTCTGATGCTTTTCCTCCTCCTACCTTCCATCCTCTATAAGCCCCAGTGTGTGTAAAATAGTCTTGGATTTTTTTTCTGTTAATTGACTATTTTTGGGGGGGTGGGGCTTCTGTAAATTTTGTTTGAAGTTCATATGTGCCAAAAGTTTTTTGATTGTTCTGAATTAGTTTTCTTGGGAAAAGATTAATATAATGGTGAAAGAGAATAATCTTAGAGATCTCAAAATATCCTCCTCCCGAACACTTCCCCACAGAAGTAGAGAGCAATAAAATGAATGTAAACTACAGACTGGAAATGTTGTTTCTAACTTTTTTAAAGAAAACAAAAATATGGAGAAATGTGGCGACAATCATTATATATAGTATAGTACTAGGATTTGGTATTTGAACATGTTAAGTGCTCTTCAAATATCTGTTTTTTTTTATTTATTTAAAGTCATTTCTATTATATGTAATGGCTTTGAAATCAGTATTTATTTCAATAACAAGTTTTCAGTTCTATTAACTGAAATCCATAAAAGCAATTCCAAACGTAATTTATTATTATAGTTCAAGGAATTTCTAAACCAAATGATTGTTATGTTGTGAATGTAACTAAAATAAAATTCTTGAACTATATAATTCATATAAAGCTATACAATTTAATCTACCTTGTAGGGATGTAGAAATGGCCATAGCATCTTTCAAGCATAAGTGACTAAAATTAATGAGAGGGAATGCTTGTTTCTTTATTCACTAAAAGGAGTTACTTGAATAAGAAAATATGGATATTTTAAGATGTGACAAATCATATGTTTAGTTTGCAAAATGTGATAGTCTGTTGTTATATGATGCCCCAAATAACACACAATCATTATTAGAAGCTACAGTTAAAAACAAATTCATAAACCAGAAGTATAGAAAAGACAAAGCTGGGAATGATGTCAGCAAGAGCTCTCCAGCTCTCATTCCCCATCAGTTTGAACAACTGTATTTTTGTGAAAATAACTTCACAAGAGCTAAGGAAACCAGGTGAGAGAATACAGAACCTGGATGTAACATGAAAATAAGAAAACATAAATTGAGAATGTAAAAATTACGATTTTACTTTGCTCATGTCACCCCTCCAACCAACCAAGGCAGGATAACATGAAGAGTTACTGTTAAACAGGGGAAGCAAAGGGAAGTGAACACTAGGCTTTGCTTCAGACCCCAATAATGGGCTTGCTCCAGTAAAATTTAGCACTGAGGAGAAGCTCACAGGCCCAGAATCTAGGTTAGCTCCTGAGGACTGAGCCTCCAGTCCCATCCCAATGCTAGACCAGATCCTGCAGCCACAGGCCTAACCCTAAACCCCAGAATTGTACTAACCCCAATAGCCACAGGATTCAGGCCCATTTCACCACCAGGCCCTCTTTTACAACCCTGCAGACCAGCCCTAAGGAAACAGGCTCCAGGTCTACCTGGCACCAGGATTGACTCCAGCAACCTAATTTTCTGGACCAACCCTTGCACAAGGCAGCCCCCAACGGCCTTGGATTTGGGGCCCATCCCAGTATCAGGCTGCTTCCCCCAAATTCAGGCTTCAGGCATGCCCTAGGATGAGACCAGCCTCAGTGGCCCCCAGGCCCCAGACTACCCCAGTACTGCGTCGACCACCATGGCCCCAGGCTTCAGGCCTGCCCCAGCACATAGCCAGCTCCTGCAGCCCTGGTAATCAGGCTGGCACATGCAGACCCAGCCTCCAGGATGGCCCCTGCAAATTCAGGATCCAGACTCATCCATCTCCAAGCCAGCCTCTGCAGCCCCAGCACCAGGTAGGCAACTCTGACTTCAAATACCAGGAGTGTACTCATGGATACAAGTTCCAGGCCTGCTCAGTGCCAGGCGTATCCCTGCAACCACACACTCCAGCTGACCCAGGGCCCAAGACTGTCCCAGTAGATCTTTGGTGCCAAGCTGAATCCTATTGACTGAGGATTCAAGTCACTCCTCTGGACTCAGGCACCAGGCTAGCCTTGATGTATACAAACTGTCAAATAAAGAATATAAAATTATTATTTTAAGAAATATCAGGGGAATTCAAAAAAATACAGAAAAGCAATTGAATGAAATTAGAAAAACAGTACATGATGAAAATGAGAAATTTAAAAGGATAATTGAAATTACCTAGAAAATCAAACAAAAATTCTGAAGCTAAAATATATAATGAAGTAGAAAAAGCAATGGAGAGCCTCAAAAGCAGAATTGATCAAGAAGAAGAAAGAATCTGTAAGCTCAAAGACATTATTTGAAAATCTACAGTCAGAGGAAAAAGAATGAAAAGAAGAAACTTATGGAATTTATGAAATAGCAGAATAAGAAAAATTGTTTGAATTATAGAAGTTTGTGAAGAAGAGACAGATAAAAGGATAGAATCCTTATTTTAAAAAAGAGTAGCAGAACACATTTCACATTTGGAGAAAGATATAAATATCCGCATACAGAAAGGTGAAAAGTCTCCAATCAGATTTAATCCAAACAAGACTACACCAAGATATATTCTAACCAAGCTGTCAAAAACCAAAGACAGAGAGAACCCTGATTGCAGCAAGAGAAACTAATAAAATAAACTGTAAGAGAGTTTTAATGAAGTTGAAAGCAAATTTCTCAGCAGAGACCTTACAGGCTAAGAGAGAAAGGAATGATATAGTGCCAAAGAAAACAGACTTGCCAAACAAAAATACTGTACCCAGCAAAGGTGTCCTTCAGAAATGAAGGAGAAATAAAGACTTTTCCAGACAAATAGAAGCTGAGGGAGTTTATCACCACCAGATATCTCTTAGAAGAAATACTAAAGGGAGTTATTTAAGCTCAAAGAAAAATATGCTAATTAGTAAAACAAAACGTGTGAAAGTATAAAACTCAACCTGTCAAAATAATTACACAGTCAAATTCAGAAACTTTAACACTGTGATGGTTAGGTAAATCTGTGATGGTTAGGTAAATCATACTTACATACTTACATACTTTAGTAACTGTGATGGTTAGGTAAATCATACTTACGTCTTTAGTATGAAGGTTAAATACAAAACTATTAAAATAATAGCTACAACAATTTGTTAAAGAATACATAGTATAAGATGTAAATTGTGACATCACAATTGTAAAATGTGGCGGAATGGTAGATTAAAAGTGTAGAGGTGTTTTTGTGATCTAAATTAAGTTGCTAGCTGGGCATAGTGGCATGTGCCTGTAGATTTAGCTACTCAGGAAGGGGAGGCTGAGGCAGGAAGTGGCAGTGAGCTATCATCACAGCAACTGGCATGACTGAGTGATACCATATCTCTTAAAGAAAAAAGAACCCCCCAAACAACATTACAAAAATGATAGTGGTAAGTCTTTATTAATAATTATCTTGAATGGAAATGTATCAAATTCACTGATCAAAATATCTAGAGTGATTGAATAGTTCAAACACAAGACTCAAATATATGCTGTCTACAAGAGTCTCACTTCACCTGTAAGGACACACATAATCTAAAAGTAAAGGGGTGACACAATACTTTCCATTCAAATGGTAACCAAAAGAGAACATATGAATCTATATTTATCTTAGATAAAATATCCTTTAAGTCAAACACTTTAAGACAGGACAAAGAAGGTCATTATATATTGGTAAAGCAGTAAATGTATCAATACAATATAACAATTATATATATATGCACTTAACATTAGACACCTGCATATATAAAGCATATGTTAATACATCTGAAGGGAGAGAGAGTAATACAATAATATTAGGGGGATTCAATACCCTACTTTCTGCAATGGCCAGATCATCCAGAAAGAAAATCAATAAGGTAACATCACACTTAACCTACATTTTAGGCCAAATGGAACTCACAGATATATATAGAACATCCCACCCACCAGCAATGGAATACATATTTGTCTTAAATGTGCACAGGACATTTTCCAGGATAGATTCAATGTTGGGCCACAAAACAAGATTTAAATTATATTGAGTATATTTTCTGATCACAATAGTATGAAACTAAGAATAACAGGATAAGTTTTGGAAACTTCAAAAATAAAGAAATTTAAATATGCTTCTGAAAAATAACAAAATTAAAAGAGAAATTAGAAAATCTGAGATAAGTGAAAATTGACAAACAAAATAAGAAAACATTGTATGCACCTAAAGCTGTTCTAAGAGGGATGTTAGCAGCAATAAATGCCTACACATAGAAAAAAAGAAAGATCTCAAACAACTTAACTTTGCACATCATGAAACTAGAAAAGAAACAAATCCCAAAATTAGCAGAAGAAAGGAAATAATAAAGATTAGAGCAAAAATAAATTGAATAGAGACTAGAAATACAATATGAAAGGTTAATGAAACTAAGTTTTTGTTTGAAGATAAACAATATCAACTCTGTTAGACTAATAAACAAGTAAAACTATAGGATTTAAAATCAATATACAGCAAACACAATCATTCCCTTACTCCCTTTAAGTGCTTTCTTCAGTTGGCTTCAAAACACCTCCTCATTCTTTTCATTTACTGTGATATCCTCATTCTTTTTTTTTTTTCTGCTGCTTCCTACTCTCCCTGATCTCTAAACTTTGAAATGCTCCATGGCTCAGTCCCTGGATCTATACTCTTTCCTAGTTATACTCACTCCATAAGTAATTATAACCAGTTTCATGACTTTTAATACCATCTATTGCCAGCCAAGGTATCTCCGTTGAACTCTCAACTCATATATCCAATGGCCTACTTAATATCCCTACTTGTATGTCTATTAATATGTAAATATGATCTTCCCTTCTCCCATAAATATGCTCCTTCAACAGTCACTCTCAATTAATGACAACTCTATACCTACAGTGTTCAAGGAAAACTTGTTTATATTATTTATTCTCTTCTTTCTCTCTTTCCCTGACTCTCCTATGTCAGTTAAATACAAGCTATTCTGATTGATTCGTTCAATTCGTGAAATAATTATAATGATATTTATGTTATGCTAATGAGAATTATATGGAACTAATAGTCGTGAATAAGGTTTATATAGAAGACAAATTTTCTCTAATGTTAATTTCATTTTTATTTATTTATTTAGGATTTATACAGGATTTTATTCTCATTGCCCAGACGGTAGTGCAATGGTATAATCTGAGCTCACTGCAACCTCTAACTCCTGGGCTTAAGTGATTCTCCTGCCTTAGACTCCCAAGTAGCTGGGATTATGGGCATATATCACCATGCCAAGCTAATTTTTGTATTATTTGTAGAGGCAGGGTTTCACCATGTGGCCCAGGCTGATCTTGAACTCCTGAGCTCAAGCAGTCTTCCCACCTTGGCCTCCCAAAGTGCTGTGATTACAGATGTGAGTCATTTTACATGGCCTCTAATGTTAATTTTATTGAAGTTTAGGGGAAGAATAACACTATTTAAGTAGAAAACAGCTGCCAGTATATCATTTTACTACATATATGAAGACCACCTTAAGCAAAAGTAGATTTGGCACATATTGATTCTTCTCTTACTATTCATTACAGTCCAAAATAATTTTAAATACATTTACTTACTGATTAATCTATTTTCTGATTCCCTTCCCCAAGAGAATGTGATCTTCCTGAGGCCAGTGCACATAATCTTTTTTTCTTTTTAAGCTCCACACCTAAACAGTGGCTAGAACTTATAAGAAACTCAGTAACTGTCTTTTGGAAGATTGCATGAATGGATGCATGGATACAGAAAGCAACTAGTAATTCTGAAATTCAGAGAAAGCAGGAGAAAAGTTGAGGACTCTGATAAAAATGAACTTAATGCAGCTCGTTAAAGGCAATTAACACAATGAAAATAAGTTAAATATTAATATAAAGTCAGTACTTTTTTTTTTCCTGGAACATGGGACTTCTCCAGAACTCTATCCTATAGGGGTTAGGGATCAAGGAAGTATTTGTCAGTGTGATATATCTTTTCTAAAATACCTTATATTTCTGAAACTTCCTTTCCATTTGTGCCTGGGGCAGGATTATTTCCACAAAACAGTAAATTACAGTATTATCTTAATACTTAAAAGTAACATTTCAGAAGAATATTTCAAATGTCAATTTTTTTTCTTTTTTTTTTT